>NW_024044588.1:0-25000 GCF_014851395.1 Micropterus salmoides
CTATTTTTACTAATACATTTTATTTTGGTTTTGTGTACCTCTTATTATTATTTTTTTCAATTTATTTATTTCTCTCCTGGGATCAATAAAGGCTTATCCTATTTTAAATTGCGGTCACTGTTAGTCTTTTACAGTACAAAACTTTTAATTATAATTGAAAATTAACTATTTGTTGATTATATTGGAGCTTATTTTTGATCATCATTGACTGCAGTTCATTGTGTTCCTCTCTGCATATAGAAAAAAAATTCTCCCAGATCCAATGTAATATTATTACCCGTATAGAAAATTAAAAAATAATAAATAAATCAAACAGAATAAAAAAAGAAGAAGAAACATGTTTTATAAACTAGGGAAATATATAAATCAGGGAATTATAAACAGATTATATAAACTGATATTGTGTTATTTCAGTGCTGTTGAATTGCTGAGTTATAATCATGAAACACAAACTGTCTCCCTAAGACAGAAATCAACGCTTCAGTACTTGAGTTGTTGACCTGTTGTTGGCTTTGCAGAGATTATAGATATTACCTCTAAATAAAATGTATTTGATTTTTAGTATTTTAGCATTAGCATAGATTTTGGCCAAAACTTAGTGAAATACAGTGGGTACGGAAAGTATTCAGACCCCTTTAAATTTTTCACTTTGTTTCATTGCAGCCATTTTCCAAAAATCAAAAAAGTTCATTTTATTTCTCAGTAATGTACACTCAGCACCCCATCTTGACAGAAAAAAAACAGAAATGTAGAAATTTTTGCAAATTTATTAAAAAAGAAAAACTGAAATATCACATGGTCATAAGTATTCAGACCCTTTGCTCAGTATTTAGTAGAAGCACCCTTTTGATCTAATACAGCCATGAGTCGTTTTGGGAAAGATGCAACAAGTTTTTCACATCTGGATTTGGGTATCCTCTGCCATTCCTCCTTGCAGATCCTCTCCAGTTCTGTCAGGTTGGATGGTAAACGTTGGTGGACAGCCATTTTCAGGTCTCTCCAGAGATGCTCAATTGGGTTTAAGTCAGGGCTCTGGCTGGGCCATTCAAGAACAGCCACGGAGTTGTTGTGAAGCCACTCCTTCGTTATTTTAGCGGTGTGCTTAGGGTCATTGTCTTGTTGGAAGGTAAACCTTCGGCCCAGTCTGAGGTCCAGAGCGCTCTGGAAAAGGTTTTCGTCCAGAATATCCCTGTACTTGGCCGCATTCATCTTTCCCTCGATTGCAACCGGTCGTCCTGTCCCTGCAGCTGAAAAACACCCCCACAGCATGATGCTGCCACCACCATGCTTCACTGTTGAGACTGTGTTGGACAGGTGATGAGCAGTGCCTGGTTTTCTCCACACATACCGCTTAGAATTAAGGCCAAAAAGTTCTATCTTGGTCTCATCAGACCAGAGGATCTTATTTATCACCATCTTGGAGTCCTTCAGGCGTTTTTTAGCAAACTCCATGCAGGCTTTCATGTGTCTTGCACTGAGGAGAGGCTTCCGTCGGGCCACTCTGCCATAAAGCCCCGACTGGTGGATTGCTGCAGTGATGGTTGACTTACTACAACTTTCTCCCATCTCCCGACTGCATCTCTGGAGCTCAGCCACAGTGACCTTTGGGTTCTTCTTTACCTCTCTCACCAAGGCTCTTCTCCCCCGATAGCTCAGTTTGGCCGGACGGCCAGCTCTAGGAAGGGTTCTGGTCGTCCCAAACGTCTTCCATTTGAGGATTATGGAGGCCACTGTGCTCTTAGGAACCTTAAGTGCAGCAGAAATTTTTTTGTAACCTTGGCCAGATCTGTGCCTTGCCACGATTCTGTCTCTGAGCTCTTCAGGCAGTTCCTTTGACCTCATGATTCTCATTTGCTCTGACATGCATTGTGAGCTGTAAGGTCTTATATAGACAGGTGTGTGGCTTTCATAATCAAGTCCAATCAGTATAATCAAACACAGCTGGACTCAAATGAAGGTGTAGAACCATCTCAAGGATGATCAGAAGAAATAGACAGCACCTGAGTTAAATATGAGTGTCACGGCAAAGGGTCTGAATACTTATGACCATGTGATATTTCAGTTTTTCTTTTTTAATAAATTTGCAAAAAATTCTACATTTCTGTTTTTTTCTGTCAAGATGGGGTGCTGAGTGTACATTACTGAGAAATAAAATGAACTTTTTTGATTTTTGGAAAATGGCTGCAATGAAACAAAGAGTGAAAAATTTAAAGGGGTCTGAATACTTTCCGTACCCACTGTATAAATGCTGAGGCTTGTTTGTTATTCATTATGAATGGAGCAGCTCCCAGATCTTGATTACATCCTCTGAAGTTCATCTAAAGTATAGACTCCTATTCAAATACAGAAATCAAAACATTCCTTTTAAAATATTACAGAAATGTTTAGATTTATCATATCACAGCGTTATGGTTCTTGACAGTATAGCTTGTAATTGCAGCTTTGTGAGCTGCCATGAAATTAATACTGTACGTAGAGATGGTCTAAACTTTTCTTTTGTCTCTTTGTGTAATTATAAAAATGAACAAGAAGGTTATTCTCTGAGACGAAATTAAGTTTAGAAGCCTTTAAACATTGTTCAAATTCAAAAAGATGTTTATTTTCAATTCTAGAGGAGATACAAGTTTTCAAAGATCCCAAATATGTATTTGTGGGAAGTGAATAAATATTTTGCACAACACTTAGACAATATGTTGCAGCAATTAAAAAGGAAATAAAGAGCTACAACAAGGTGATGTGAATAATAGCCTACTGTTGATACTGTCAGGCAATACGTTATAAGATGATTTCTTTCCAATCTTAAAGCTTCTTAAGGGGAAAAGGGGAATCTGTGTGTTTAAGGTTTAACCTTAAATTCTCATGGACTTGGGTTCTAAATTGCTCTCAATGTACTTACACACAACAATTTACAAAAAATATATAAATAGACATACAGCTATAATTATGGACAATAATGTTGAAAAAATACAGATAAACATAAACATAGAATTATACATACAAGTACTGTATGTGAAAGAATATGTATAGCCATATATAAATATAGCCTATTTAAAAAGCAATAATGACCAAGTGTTTATGTAAATTGTAAAGAAAAACAAATAATGCAAAAAAAAAAAAAAATCTATTGAATGAGTAATGTAACAGATTACTTTATGTAGGCCGCATGAAATGGGTGGTTATGAATACATGTCTCCAGTTGTGGGAGCGTCAACAGGCAGAATTGTTTAAAACCATAAAAATACACAACTGTCACAATTATAGCTGTAAATTGAACAAACAGTGTGTCCAGCTGAGGAGCTGGTGGCAGCCTTGGGCAAGGATCAACTCAACAGTGACGTGAAACTCCATTTCCCACGATCCTTTGTTCCACTCCGCAGTGAGGTGGGGTGTGGTGGTTGAATGATTGTGTGTGCATGCGTGTGTGTGTGTCTCCGTATGTGTGTGTTACGTAGAGGAGGGGAGGTCTGTCTCTCTGTACACACCGAGAACCGCAAATCCACTTCGGAGCATCAGTGAGCGGAGGACATGACGATGCGGACAGCGGTCTGTCGCGGATCTACCGGGCGTGTAAAATCTGGACGACATGAGTGTGACTGGTTTTATTGTTGGATTTTTTTTCACCGAGTGAATCTGAACGTGTAGCGGGACTGCAATGGAGCGTCGATCCAACGCGTGAGAGCTGCTGACGGTCTGTCTGTTTGTAAGCTGACATTACAGACAATAAGCCAAAGGAAATTAGCCATTAGACACTGTGGCATTTCATAATTTCATTATTGGAGTCTGTGTTATTAGGCACTGTGGCTGTTTTCCTTTATGATATGATCAAAAAAGCCATACTGAATTTGTTATTAATGATTCAAAAATCACTGGTTTCATATTCATAGCAGACAGGAGACTGATTAAAGGCGTTGTAAAGGTTCCCAGCCAATTTTTGATTTAGATTGTCCTTTTGTTGTTTACAACAAGAAACAGAAGCCAGTCATGTCAAAAAATAAGAGCAGTGAGTCGGTGAAGGTGGTAGTTCGATGCCGCCCTTTGAACCGGAAAGAGGAGTCCAATGGGCCTGCAGGGGGCATTGTGCAGATGGACCTGCGGCTCGGACAGGTGATCCTCAGAAACCCTCGTGCGCCAGCCAGCGAGCCCCAGAAAACATTCACGTTCGATGCAGTTTATGATGCAAACTCAAAACAGCGAGACCTGTATGATGAGAGCGTCCGGCCGCTGATAGATTCGGTGCTGGCAGGGTTCAATGGCACCATATTTGCGTATGGGCAGACCGGAACTGGGAAGACGTACACCATGCAGGGGGCCTGGTTGGACCCGGAGAAACGGGGTGTGATCCCCAATGCTTTTGACCACATCTTCACACACATCTCTCGCTCGCAGTCTGATAGGCAGTACCTTGTGCGGGCATCCTACCTTGAGATCTATCTGGAAGAGGTTCGGGATCTCCTCGACCCCAACCACGGCAACGCCAGAGCCCTGGAGCTCAGGGAGAGTCCAGAGTCCGGGGTGTATGTGCGTGACCTCACATCGTGTGTCTGTAAGAGCATCAAGGAGATCGAGGAGGTGATGAACGTGGGCAACCAGGCGAGGGCGGTTGGGGCGACAGACATGAACGAACACTCGTCCCGGTCCCATGCGTTGTTCCTGATCACAGTGGAGTGCAGCCAGCCTGGACCAGATGGGAGGAAACACATCCGGGTCGGCCGCCTCAACCTGGTGGATCTGGCTGGAAGCGAGCGCCAAGCCAAGACAGGCGTCCAGGGAGAACGCCTGAAAGAGGCCGCCAAGATCAACCTTTCCTTGTCAGCACTGGGGAACGTCATCTCAGCACTGGCCGACGGGCGCAGCAGCCATGTGCCGTACCGGGACTCCAAGCTGACCCGGCTGTTGCAGGACTCTTTGGGAGGGAATGCAAAGACTGTTATGGTTGCCACCTTAGGCCCAGCCCCCCAGCACTACGATGAGACCCTCACCACCCTACGCTACGCCAACCGGGCCAAGAACATCCAGAACCAGCCCCGAGTCAATGAGGATCCCAAGGATGCTCTACTGCGTGAGTTTCAGAGGGAGATCGCTCGCCTCAGGGCCCAGCTCAACCACAGGAAGTGGAGGAGCAAACAGAAGAAGGAGCAGGTGGAGGGCGAGGGCTGGGAGAGAGATGGGGATGAAGAGACAGAGGATGAGGAGGAGGTGGAGAAAGAGGCGGAGGACTATGTGAAGCTGGAGGAGCAGCGGTTGGAGAGGGAGAAGGAGGCCATCAGAGAAGATCAATTCCTGTTGGCCGAGGAGAAGCAGAGGCTCCTGGGAGAGAATAAGAGGATGATGGGAGATCTGAGGAAGGAGCAGGAAGCCACCGAGCAACTGACCGCCAAGTACAAGGTGAGAGCTCGAAACCTGTTTGTCCAGTCAGTGGCTTCATTCATTTATTCATTCATTCATTCATTCACACGAACACAGTCAACACAATCCAGGAATACAGATTAAGGACATGTGGTCCGTGGGATTACCATGTGTGATAATCTGATGATCTGATGAGTAAAGGATATTATGGACAGTGACACTGGGAGCCTCATATCTAATTAGATAGAGATCAGACATACAGTACTTATGTACATGACAAACAAACCACTCCATTAGCCGATGCTGGTTTTACATCCTTATAAATCAAATTAAATCAAACATTAAGTGTGTGATTTATCAGATATTAACAACATTAAAGGGGCCCTCCAGCATTTGAGTATGGTGCTTCCATAAAGTTGGGGGAGTCAGATGAACAATGAGGCAAAGATATCCCGACTTTTCGTCCAGCACTTGATGAAAAACTGGATCCTACATTTCCCATGATACCACTCAATAGCATGTCTTTTTTTAGATCCTCCTTTTCTGGTAAACATCCATTGTTAGACTCTGAATTTGTAAGTCAAGTCACCAACCCTAATGACATCATTGTGACTTCATTGGCGGTCTTAGACGTTTGAAAGCTTCTCCTGAGCCAAAGAAGATGCTATACAACTGCTTTACGGGTTGAGTAGGACTTCTCATGCAGTAAACGTACCCATTATTGCTTACATTAAACTTACTTACTCATTCTCACTCCTAAGTCGTCACATATGGACGCATTGCTCAAGACCTGTCAGCATCAGCTTGTAACACACCCTTAGCATCATAGTTCAACATAGTGGGGGAAATTTTTGAACGCTAAAGATAGGTGTAAGATTATTAACAGTAAAGTCCAAGTAAGGAGGTGGTTGAGGTGGCCGGTGGGCCAGAAACAGGACTTTCACCCAGGACACGATTATTTGACTGCCAAACGTTTGTAAATGTAGGTATTTCTTTGTTTAATCTGTACATGCATAGATAAAGAAATGCGTGTTTATGAGCTCGTAGTATTGATGCAGCTTAAAATGAGTGGGAAATAGGCAATTATGCTAACCTAGCTGATGCTATTTGATCATTTAGCAAAATGTTCTGTTTTTTTGTTGTATGTTGTGTCAGTTTTGTGAAATGCAATTGAAAATCTTATTAGTTTACATAATTATTAAACAGCATTTTAAGTGTGTCTCGATCATATTCCACATAATGTTTTTACTCTTCAATCTAAAGGGTCAGGTATTAGCAAGCTAACATTAGTTAGTTTTGTTAGGCGCACAGCAGTTTCACCTGGGGCCTGTGCCACAAAGCGAGATTAGTGGGTTAGTCAGCTAACTCTGGTTTTCCGGTGTCAACAGGCTGACTACTGACCAATCAGATCACTGGAATAATTGAGTTATTATTCCAACAGGATCCTGACATGGGCAAAAATAGAGTCACAAGGAATATAGAGCAAAAGATATATTTAAATGTCAGTAGAATCATTTTGCTGTTCCAGGCTTTACATTTCCACTCCAGTTTTAAACAGAGCTTCTAACAAATGGATGAATAGTTTACACTAATATATAACGACGATTATAACTCAGTTTAATTCCCAAAGAGATTATTTACAATGTTGATGCTTTTACTCTCTCTATCACTGCAGCTCAGAATAACATGAGCTGACTATATGATGAGAATTGGAAATAAAAACTATACCCACCGAAGAAGAATCCACACAAAGATAATTAGCTGTTATGATTATAAATGCAACATTTAGTTCAGATAGACCTCATCAGGCATTAGCTACGTTTTTTCTCGCTCGTCTCTTCTCTGCTTTGGCAGTGGAAACATTAACCTACTTTTAGCATCTTCATGCGCATCACATATTCATAATTGTTTGTGTATCACCAGACAAAAAAGCAAAAATTACTCACACAGGAGTAAGATTTTAGGATTTTTATTAGGATCCCCATTAGCTGATGCAGAACATCAGCCACACAAAAAAATTAAATTATATTAAAGTCAAACAAAGTATAACTAACATCAACATTGAATATACATACAAACATTTATATATATATTAATATTCCTGTACATAAAAAAAGAAAACACACTACAAAAGACATATACTGTATAATAATTCCAGGATATATTGATAGACTTTTTGTCTTCTAAGTATGTGATTATTTTGTAGATATTCCTGGTTAAATATCACTTTTTGCAAATATTTCCTGCAGGTATTTTTGTTTCATCTCATTTCTAATGATGTTGCTTTCACCTGGTCGTGCTCGTAGCCGGATTGTAAAACGCAGAGTTAACTGAGCCATTTGATACCCAGCGTCATGATACAGGTTACCCAGTTTTTTGCCTGCTGCCCTTTCACCACAGTCTGGTCGGTTGCACTCATATGTCCAGACAGGAACTGGTGACCATTGTACAGCTTAAGATGTCAGTTCTTTATTTCTCCTCTTAACACACACACAGAGGCAGCAAGCAAGGCCTGAGTCAGATCCGCGTTAATTAAATTGCTCTGATTCACAGGCATATGCAGTCAATAAGTCACCCGTGCAGAATGACTGAGTGACTACAGTCTATAATTCTGTAGCTACAGCCTGGACCATCGCACATGAGACACTACTGGATCAGCTTACTGAGCTGCAGCAAACAGCCTGGGGAAAAATATATTTTCAGTGTCACATGTACTGGAACAATAGAAGGGCAAGTTGAGTTAAAAGAAAAATCCCTGCTTATCCTGTTTTTCTGTTGTCATTAGGTGATGTGTATATTTTAGGGACAGTGAAGTGTTAAACCCCTTCACTTCGTAGTGCTTTAAAGGCTCTGCGGGTAATATACAGTCTGTGTAGGTGGAGAGAGCGATAGCAACAGGAGACGTGTAGAAACAGAGATTTTCCAGTTTAGAAAAGGTTGCAGTTATACTCAAAACACAGCATGTGTTGTAGCTGCATTACATTCTGGTCTATTGAAACTGTTGTCAGTGGACTAATTGATCTGTTTGCCTCCTCTGCAATAGATTTCTTCCATGTGGTGCTGGGCAAAATGGTTGTGATCAATATCAAATAATAAGAAGAAACAATGTTGATATTGATGTACAGTGTGCCACAATATGGCAAATGTTTGCAAAATTACATAAATAATGAGTGAAAATAAGTTAAAATTGCGGTATACAGTCTTGTCTTTGCGTGTCCAAGCTCCACTGTGGATTCAATCTGTGTCTTTTAGTGTGTAGGTCGTTTGGACAAAGAATGGACTTAAAAAGAAAGGTTAAAAAGAATCAGAAGCTAAATCAACATATGTGCATTTTACTTACTTGTGCTTAACATAAAAACAAAAAAAAGAATTGCCAAAAGAATTCTGATAGATTATGGTGCAAACTGTTTTTGTACTTTGACATAAGATACCTGCACACCATCTCTCTTTTTTTGTTTTCGGTTGAGAGTCTTTGACTTCTACCTTAAATAAGGGAAAAAAACATTATAACATCAACATCATTTTACCCAGAAATGCAGGATATATTGCCATGAAATTCATTTCAACAGTGCGAAAATGATAAAGGAGGTATTCCTGAAGCTACATATATATGTCCTGTATAAAGTTAACTTATGTGAAGGATTCATTAGGTTAGGCGTGAATAGCAGAAAGAAACATAAGTGTAAGCCCTCTCTGGTCTGGAAAAGTCCCAAGAGACAGAGATAATGTATATCCTGCTGTCATGTACATTTCTATGCGAGTCATCTCATATTTCCTCACTTTGTCCTCCAAAGCACCGTACGTCCAGTACTGCTAAACCGTATAAAATCTGTGATTACACAGCACAGTTTAGACAGTCTTTACCACTCTGTGTGTGTGTGTGTGTGTTTGATGTTGACTGGGTGGCTGCTGAGTGATATAAGTGCAAAGAATCAGCAAATGTACGCCAACCCCCCCAGAGGAGGAAGATGATTATGGACAAGTATTTCCTTTCTTTGATGCATCACTGTTGGTTCATAAATTCAAAACATTCGCCTTGTTCATTTGTTTGTCTAGTGATGTATTTTTCTTATTGTCAACAAATCTCATGAAAAGACCAAAACAAACACTGAATTGATCCTATGAACAAGTAGCCAACGTCTACAAAAATAGTTTGAGTGATCACTGAAATCAACCCTGGTGTTATTTCTCGTTATGACAAAGCTTTTTTAAACACTATTAAGCAGACTTTTCAACACTGGTCTTATTTAAAAACTTGCTCAAATATTTCCTGAAAAGCAACAAAACATGATTATAACTCAAATCTACATTCATGTTCTGACAATATTTTATAAAGTAATAAAACCGTATTTGATCATTTAACTGCCTTAATAGATTCCCATGACCTCACTGTGATCCTTTAACAGTTCCAGTCTGATCAATCAGCCAGCTCCCCTCTCCCCCACCCAGCTTTCCTCTGATTGGCTGAGACTGATATTGGCTCACCAATCACAGAATGCAGCCTGCAGGTTCCATTTTTCTCTCTGCTCTCAGAACCAATGAGAGAGAGGTTCCTACGCAGAGAGACTGGCTGAGAGGGAGAGACTAGAAAACATGGTGGACATGAGCTCAGAAAATAACTAATTATAGATAATTTCAGATTAAAACGTCCCTTCTCCCTCTTCCTCTCTCCCACCCTCTCATATGTCCACACAGATACAACAAATGCAAGTAGGTCAGGAACCAGCCTTGTGAGTCTGTGTTGGGTCAGCTGGTGTTTCTGCAGGGCGCTGTTAGCTCACTGGCCTCCAAGGTGCAGCGCTCCATCTGTGGATTGTGTTGTGATTATGTTGGTGCAACTGTTGAGCTGTTCAGCTGCTGTCTGCTGTGCTGGAAGTGACACCAGCTTTGATTTACAAGAGCAAATGCAGCGGTGGATGAAGTATTCAGAACAGTAACCAAACTGTAAAAATACTTGGCTACAAGTAGAAGTCCTGCATTTATAATCTTACTTCATTTAAGTATGTAAGTATATTCAGAAACTGTACTTATAGTATTAAAATATAGAAAAATGTCTCCTGTGATTGTTAAACTGCTATTAAATCATTAGATTATTATACTCAGGCATTAATGTACACTCAGACTTTTATTGTTAATTTTGAACAATTTGGTCAGACTGTAAGTATATGTATAGTTGCTGATTAAGATTCTGTTGATCAACTAATCAATGAATCAACAAAAGATTTTAGCTCTACTTGTATAATCTGTTGGGTAGTTAACAAAGCATTTAATTTTATTTAAAGTAAAGCAAGTACAGTATTTCCCCCTGAATTGTAGTGGAGTAGAAATGGAAATACTGAAGTAAAGTACCTCAAATTAGTACAGTACATGTTTCATGCCATGAAAATAGATTAATAGCTTAAGAATGTGGCCTTAAAGGTTGTCATAACCTCTGTAAATAGTAAAATATAACATTCCGCTACAGTAAAATGACCAATTACCAATCATGATGATATCACATCATAAACTGTTGTTTCCTGATTTACTTTGTAGACTTTTAGCAATTAGAGCAGGGGCGTCCCTCTCTAACTTCAAGAAGCTCTTGAAAACTCATCTCTTCCGAGAACACTTTCTCTAACATGCACTTCCCATGCTCTTCTTCTTCTATCACCTTACAATTATCCTTTATTGATTGCACTTTTTGTTAACTCTTACTTCTTTTCCTAGGTATTTACCCCATTGATGCGATATGTGCTATTAGCTCTTACTAGTATTTATTAGTGCTCTAACACTTATGTAGGCCTCTTGTCAGTTGTAGTTCTCGTGTTGTATTTGCTGCTCTGTTGATGCTTGTATGTTGTTCCTCAAATGTAAGTCGCTTTGGATAATAGCGTCTGCCAAATGAGTAAATATAAATGTATTGTAAATGCAATTAAGAACGCCTAGTGTTTCCTGCTAGTCATTAGAAGAACTCGTACATTTTTAGACGTCCCAGTTGTACTTTTACTACACAAGTAATTTTCCTTCTTTAATACTGTTCAGCAACGTCCCAACATGTCTCTTCAGTCAGATATTTTATCGCCCTTTACACTCCAGGTTAACTCCTGTTAACACTGATGTTATGAAACTGTCCAGGATCAGTGCAGTCACTGTGGAGAGCTTCATGCTGAGCAGCAGTTTCTCATAAGGAGGCTGCTGTGTCCGTTCCTCAGGCGGACTATTCTTAGATCCACTTTTCTGGGTCACAATTGTAACATCTCCCTTCTTCTTACTGTCTCTCTTTACTCGACATCTCTAAAAGCAATGACCCTGAATCTTGATTTTCTTTCGTCGTTTACATCTAGGTTATGTTCTGATAGCGCCAACTGAGATTAAAAGGAAACCCACTTTCCTCGTGTTCATCTGTTTCTCTCTTAAGTTAATTTATTTCAGTCTGGGTGTTCCCATTTAATATAGGTGTTATTAAAAGAAAACGTTTTTCTGTTTACGTTGTTTAGTAATTTTCTGCAATTCCCGAGAATGCCTATTTACAACTTCAAAGAGAAAAAGTACAGTAAATAGGTCAATTTCATGCATCTTAAATTAAAAGTCTGAAGTAACTGTCACTATAAATACTTGCACATTTGGATCAAATTGTAGAATTTTAAATCTAATTTATGGTAACAGGAAAATTATATTAGCACAGACGGCTCTTAGGAGTGTGAATCCATGAAAATAAAATGGTATGCTGCCCAGATAAAGTCTGTGTGTTGGAAACACTGAGCTATTTCTCTCCAATCCTTTTGATGTTTTGATTTCTTTTGTCATAGATGTTGCTTTAAAACAAACAGAGGAGGGCAACTTTTGCCTGGAGCAGGATGATAATTGAATCCTCAAATGAACAATAAATACATACTATTTTTACCATGAATGTGTCTTTCCAGTCTTTTGTTATTGGAGGAAATCGACATTGACTGTGCATTAAGGTCTTTCCTACATCCTGCCAGCTGAAGTTCAGCCAATCAGGACGCGTGATCAACAACAATGCCCATTGCCTCATGGGAAATATCATCAGCATAACACACAAACTGAGGTGTACACATACATGCAGATACACACACTATGCTTACCTTTCAGCTTTCCACAACATACCGTAGACGTCCATTTAAGCAAGCAGAATGTATTCACACGCACACACACACACACACACACACACACACACACTTACATTCTCAGCGTTATGGATAGAATGACTGTTTCCTGTTTATATAGCTGCCTTCCGGTCTAATTACAGGAGGAAAAAGCCTGGAAAGAGAGAGGGAGGCAGTGTGTGTGTGTGTGTGTGTGTGTGTGTGTGTGTGTGTGTGTGTGTGTGTGTGTGTGTAGGCTAATGAACAGGGAGAGCTCATCACTGCTCTTCATCTTTCAGCATGGAAGGCTGCATCACTGAAATATTGATGAATCAAGTCTGTGTGTGTCCATGTGTGTTTGCATGTGTGTGTATGTGTGTCAGTACAATTTTTGCAGCCTGTGTGTGTGTGTGTTTGTGAACTGAGCATCCAGTCATGGGATCAGTGGAGAAAGCAGAGCCATTTCTTAAACAATACACACACTCCCCTGTCTCCCATACAAGGACACAAACAAACACAGAGGCAGAGAAATGTCTGCACGTAAAAATGAAATATTAAATATGTGTTTATCTTATAAGGCACGGAAAGAGATGTAATATTTTGATAATGTAACCACTGTACCTCATAAAATATAAAAAGCAATTATCAAAACATTTGAATAATTAATTTAACCATTTTTATAGAAGCTGCGTAAAGCCTTCCAAGGACAAATATGTTTAAAACAAACCTTGTTTTTGTCTTAAAAGAGTGTGCTACTTTTTTAGCATTGGACTTTTGTAACATTGTTGGTCTCATGTTTAAAAAAAGAAAAGGTTAAAATCGATGCATCAGAGCCAGCCCATCATGCAACTCGTCCGCCAACAGTTCAATCAAAGATTCGGGTGTGTTATGCTAGCTGCAACTAATGCATCCTTTCACATATGCAGCAGTACACCCCAACATTTTATTGAAATAATTAACACACAGAACAGGTTTAAAAAAATAGTATCTGTATCTGAACATATATCAAAATAGATATTTTAAACACATGATTAAAATAACTGAGGTGATAAGAGAAGAGAGACAGATGACAAATAATGTTAACCAGTTTTTAAATTAGAACATTACCCCCTGCCCCTAAGAAAGATGATGTGATTTCAAAGCTTACTATTTTCTTTCTTTATACCAATCAATGTCACATTACCAACAATTCCTCTTATTTAAACTGTGTAATGCATCGTCCTTTAGAACGACGCGTAGGTCATCAGTCAGTGCCTTTGAAACCATTACAAATCAGCTTTGCACAAATCTTGGATGGTTAAGTTTGGCAGAAAAACAAGTTTGTTATGGTTTGGTGTGGAGCCTAGTTTGGGTTAAAAGAAGTTCTTTATTAAAGTAAGAGGAACTTTGTCAAAATGATTAAAGTAGTACTGGGCTAAGGTTATGGAATGATGGTGGTCATGCTTAAATGAAACCAAACAGTGGTCTCTTGTCAAAATCTGACATTTTCCTGATCCATCTTACCACCCTGACCTCCTCCGTTTGTGGACTTTGCAGCTCTCAAAGGCTTTGTCACTTCAACTTAAACACATGTTGTTTTGGTGACATTTGCTGAATCAACAGTTGCTGTTGTTTTCCTTGGGAGGACATTGACAATCATTTGGCAGACGTCTTGAATTTCATCTAATGGGAAATTTTCACCCAAGACTTATATTGTAAGCAGTTCAGTAGATGATAAAATCTTCACAAAAACAGTCCCTCTTGTAATTGTACTCTGACATGCATATCAGAGCCTTTTGCTATGGCATTTTAGCTATAAAATAAGTCATATTATTAGGACTTTTGCATTTGTGTGCTTATTCAGTCTTATTCTAGCAGGATGAAAGGATGTTTTTCAGGTTAATCTGGGGCTCACGTTGTGATTGGCTGTTTGCAGGTTCTCCCTTGTGTGTTTGGTGGATGCAAGAGATGACTGACAGTGAGTGAACGGTAATAAGGTTGTAGGCTTTTAAGTTGTGGCTCCTTAAGTGTTTTTTGCATCGACCAGGACTGATGTGAAACAGATTCTCAGAGATCGCCTTACCTTTTTTCTCTCCTTTTTTTCTCTACCTCTGTCTTTCATGCTAAGCGTCTCTTGTCTCTTTCCCATCTCTTGCTCTGCTGTCTCTTCTCTCTGTTGCACACACGAGAGAGCTTGTTGTCGTCACATTGTATTTATAACCCGGTCGCTCCCAGCAGGCTCCGGCGTCGCTGGGATTGGCTGGCTCATGCGGATGAGCCAGCTCAATATGCTAACACTTACCATTCTCTTCACTTTCCCATCAGGAAATCAGATCAGTTACAGCTAAAATAATTTGAGCATGCACTTATGGGCAGATTATACATACAGACACAAACATGCAGGCTGGCACACATGCATTCACAAGCGTTAGGAAAAGTGTGATGCCTTTATAAATGCTCCAGTGTTTTCTTTTTCTCTTTTTAGTGGTCGTCCTGCAGCTCAGAAAATATAAATACAAAAATATGTACCATCCAGCTATACTGATATTGTCAAAACTACAGGTTTTGTCACAACGTGCAAAATACATTGCTGGAGAGCAATGGCATAGCGTACATCTTGCCGCAAATCTATCTGAAGCACACACATATTGCATATATAAAATCTGCTTTATTGATCAAGCAAACAGAGAGACAGCAAGGAAAATATTTGAGCCTGTAGAGAGATGTAGACACAGGAAGGTTTAATATGACATGATGAACAACCTGAAGCTCTACTGTGACCTTTAGAGAACATCAGACATCCTGACTGCATCTGTGTTTGTGGGACTGAAACCTCACCCTGCAAAGATGGAAATAGAATAATGAGTCAAATGACAAGTGAGTCGCCTCTCATGTGATTAAAGGTCATTTGAACAATTTACTGAGTCATCCCTTCCCCTCCTCCTACTCTTCCTCCGTCTTCTTTTCATCCTCACCTCGTTATATCAGCTCATTCAGCTTGATCTGAACATGAAAAGCACAATGCGCTTGGAAATATGCAATGCCAACCCATGACCCCACAACTGCGGAAGCTTTCAGGATAAGTTTATTTCCTTCAAGATGGTGAACTCAAACATGAAAGAAAGTCTAAACCGGATTAAACGTAAGATTTAAAGTTAATTTGTGACTTTGTAAGCAGCAGTTGTCAGAACAATCTTAATATTTGAAATGTTACAGTTTCGATTTTTTCCATTAGTTTCCATTTTTCTAAGCACCCGAAGGACTTTTCTTCTATGTTAGCGTAAAGCAGTATTTGGTCAGGGTAGGTTTTGGTGCTCCTCCTTGGGGGTGCTTGACTGGGGGGGCTGGTCCCCCGTCCGGGGATGAGATCGGCCTCGGGGGCTGCTGGCTCTGCCTGCACTCTGGGGAGGGATGCCTCTGGCTGGGCTGGGGGACTGTTGGCCTGGTTCTCCCGCGTTATCGCTCCCTGGCGGCAGGGAGCTTCCCGGCACAACTTTCTGCTGTTCTTCCTCGGGGTGGGGTACAGCTTCCCTCGGGACATGCGGTCTGGGGTCCTTTGCACTTTGGGGGGTCGCGGGGTGCCCTGTCTTCTGGGGGTGGGAGTCTCTGGGTGCTGCGCGGGTTGATCCGGTTTCTCTGTACTGTCTGTTTGTGCCCCCCCATCCCCACGTCTGCCCCCCTGTCCGGCCCGGTGACAAATCAATACATAATTAAATAAATAATAAAACAGACAAAGGAGTATATTAATACTCTCTTGTTAAAGTAAAATCTGTCTGGCACAATATGTTATCCAGGTCATCATACTCTATACCAGGCTGCTGGGCAGGACAGGTTTAAAAATAAATAAATAAATAAAATAATTTGTTTAGCAAAGACTTAAAATGCTGTGCTTGTGCTACATTACAGTTTGTAATGTAGAGGCTGCTTAAACTGGTTTTACTAACTTAATTACAATGGCATATACTATTCAGATAGGGACGATTAGTGAAGGCATCATCTTCTTGCAACTGAAAGCACCGCTTGATTTCAACTAGGGAAGATAGCTGACAATGCTAGCAACGTATTTGTTTCTGCAAAACAAGTTCAGGAAAAGGCAGAAAAATCTAAAGAATCACCTCATGTCTTAATTATGTTATTTTCAACTTATGGATTGACCTGCTGACGTGAAGCCATCCTCCATACTTTTTTTCTAAACTTCTTCTTTGTTTGAGCCAGAACACACAACTGAAAGTTTGTGCAGAAGAAGTGCCCTGGTTTCCTCCTATGAACTCAATGTTAGCAAGCTGTTTTTAGGATAACCAGGAGACGTACAGCATAACAAAACATTGTTTGATTTTAATTTGTTGCTGCAGTTGTGAATTGATGTAATTGGGGATTTGACACAGTTTCATAAACCCAGTGAGACTCACAGTGGATCTTGTTATCTTGAAGTTAAAACATGAAGATATGTTTTTTCACTAGATAAAAGTCTGTAGGTTTCATTGTTGTGTGTGAGAAAAACTGAAACCTTGAGTTATATGCAAAGTGTCAAGTTGTCCATTAAAGTCAGCAACCATTCATAGCCTGCATTAGAAATGGCTGTATGTATCTTACCAGCCTGTTGGTGGGGGGGGGGGGACATGGGATGCATGAGAGAGAAAAGCCCTGACATGAATCAGCTCTTTAATGAAGCTGAAAGAATATGACAAAACACAAAGAGCAGCAAACCAGGCAGTTTCACACACACACACACACACACACACACACACACACAGAACACAAAGACAGCTCGTAACAAAGAGGCTTTCTGTAAAAACCTGCAGCAGACGCATCCTCTCTGAAGGACTCCACTGTACTCTGCATGAGTTTGAGTGTGTTTTTTTAATGTATGTGTGTGTTTTTGTGTTCGCTCATATAATCAAGTGGACAGTGTGGGATGTGCCAGTAATAAAGGACGTATAGGCTGCACACAGTTGACACACACATACACACACACACACACTGTCTTTTTGTATAAAGTACTGAGACTGGAATGTGGCCAATACAAATTGGCAGTGCCCCCCTTATTTTCTTCTTTTCTCTCCCCCTTTTTACATTTTCTCCTTCTCATTTTCCCTCTGTATCCCGTTTCCTCTCTCTCTCTCTGTTCCTGCTTCTTAGGTTCATTTCATTAGATTTTTTGCCCTCAGGACAGAGAACATGTGTGTGATTGTGTGAGTGTGATTCACTTCAAGAAAGATTGCATCACTGTGGCCCCCAGCCTTTATTCTCTATGCTAACCAAAGATGCTGTAACCAGAGGCATGAAATGATAAGAAGTCTTCATCAGAGTTAACACATATGAAATAAGATCTGCACCTTAGAGTTTAATTTCAAAGGTTGGAGAAAATAACTAGAAAGCATTCAGAGAGCAAACCTCCCATGATGCTACATACATGTTTGTTTTTGGTTCAGACCAAATGCAAATTTTCATATTCACAGTTTTATCGCTGCACTACTGCTGAGTGTTCACACACAGTGCCATAATACGAATAAACACAACCAGCGATTACTAACAGCAGTATGAAACCGAAGTAAACATTTTGCTCTGATTTAATTGCAATAAACGGATCAAACTGCTGCCGAAATAACAAGTACAAGTAGAAATACAAGTATGCTGATTTGTTCACAGTGAAGTACAACAATAGCTGGAATCAAGTAACAGATTTTCTGAATTTACCAGGTAGTTCAGCATCCTCGCTTTTCTCCAAGCAATGTCCAGTTTTGTCCAGATTTTATATAAATATGAAGTAGTAGTATCACAGAGCTCAACAACAACAACAACAGTGGAAACCGGAAACACACAGTGGCTCGCTGCTGAGAAGCGCAAGAGAAGAAAAATCTACTTTTTAATCCCAAAAATTTAAGCAAAAAGTTAATTTAATAAAAGCAATTAACTCTTGGCTCCTCCCACTGGAAAACGGCGTAGTTGTCGTAGCATAATAGTCCGACTATGGGTGTTTATTTGTCCAAAAGTTCAGGCGCTGCCACGGCTCTCTCCTCCAGTGTGTTAGCATGTTTACACTGACAATGCCAACATATTGATGCCAAGCAGGTGTAATGTTTACCGTGTTCACCATCTTAGTTTAGGGTATTAGCTTGCTAATATTTGCAAATTAAAGTACACAAAGTACAGCTGATGCTAAAGCATCATCCATTTTGCAGGTATTTGCTCAAAAACCAAAGTATGAGACTAAATGAAATTGAGACCTCGTTAAAGGTTAATAGAGCACCAAAGTTGTTACAGTTCATCCTGAATTAGAGTTGGACGATATGGCCAGAAATTTTATCACGATAAATCAATAACCATCAGGATAAGCATCAAATCGTTATTTCTTTTGAGTTTAAAGGCAGATTTTTGCTCCTGAGTGGAAGTTGAAGAAACCTGATGGTTAATTGTGGTTTAAACTAAATTATTAGATTTTAACATCTAAATTATGGTCAGCACTAGATGCTAAAGAGTGGATCACTTCACAAATCTGAGTTAGAACATAATTATGATAAAATCTTAATCTATGCACAAGTCAAATTAAGTAAAAGCTTTTTTTAGTCCCTTTTCCCCCACAAAATAAACATCTTAATAAAAAAATAAGTCCTAATTTGTGTATAATTCAAGTGAATAAAGTCAAACATTTATTGAACATTTGTTATATTGTTATTGAAAAATTTTATAATTATATTGCGATAATTATTGTTATTTTTTTATTGTCCAGCCCTATCCTGAATCTGTACAAAAGACATTTTGTCGTGGAAATAGTATATTTCCTGGTGCAGAATTGAACAAATTACAACAAGCCATTGTCTTTTAGTATTTATTAAAGAAAGAGAAAACACAGAAGTGCAAAAATGATTCAGCTGGGTCAGAAGTCTAGCACCTAGGGTAGTATCAGACATCTGGCCCCGAGCAAAGGACAAACATGACAATTAAAGCAGGGAGACTGCTCCCTCACACAGTGGCCTTGAAAACTCCCCCCCCACACACACACAAACTCTGGCTTGTCCTAGTGGACAGTATAATGTCAGAAGAGGTGACTATAAGCGCACAATTGCTAGATATATAATTATCTGCATGAATATAAGACAGATCAATGTTCTGCCACATTTCACTAAAAAACAAAAATGTCACTTTGTGGTAATCCATCTAATAGTTGTAGAGGTACTTCAGGTCAAAGTTGTTATTAGTCACCTTTCATTGATACCATATTTTACATTATGAAAGCACACTGTGTCATTTTGTACTGGTCTACTTTTGAATGTGATTCATGTCTGAAGTCCGAAGCACAAGGAGATTTTAGTCGAGCTCAGCTTGTTGTGGCATGGTCGTGTCATCATGGTGTCATCATGGGCATGTTAAGCTACCCACTTCCAGCTCCAACTGCCTCATCAGCACAATGTCTGCCCTGACTGCAGCTCCAACACACACTCACTCACAAAGACTTAACTGTTAGATCTCCAGATGAACTCAGTTTGACCTCAGGAAAGACACTCGATCCTTGTTCTTGAGGCAAACTTTTAGACCCACTTTCTGATTTTATTTCTTATAAAACATACAAATTCTAGTTACAGTACATTTTGTTACTGGATTTGATGTCAGTTAAATGTGATAAAACCAGCCTCTGATTGATTGTGTTTCCCTGTTGGATAAGATGACACCTTGATTACAGGGAAATGGTACCCAATTAAATCCAGTATTGTTTTGTCCTTGAATGATCTTTTTCTGTGTCGTGCAACACGAGAAATGTACAGCAAAATCAAACACATATCAACATTCACAACCTGTGTTGACCTCTATACACACTGCACTGATAAAACCTGAAATTAGGTGAAATCAATGAAGTGTATGCACACACTGCATCATGTGTCGAATCAAAGACATATTATGACGTTGTATAATATATTTAATATTTAATATATTTATGTATAATAAAAGCTTTTTTTGTACTTTACTTTATTTTGTAACATTCTGACTTTTTCAAGAAAGTACAACTTTTTCTCAAAATTATGATTTTTAAAATAAATATTTTACCTTGGCTCTCAAAAGCTCAGATTCCCTTCTACTCCACTATCCTCAAAACCATGGCTTTCACCACTACACGAAAAAACAAAACAGTGAAGTTTTACAACTGGCACATTAGCTTTTATACATGTGACACCAGACATGTTTGACTCCTTAATTTCTGTACAAATTGAGCAAATCTAGTTAACTGGTCACTTGTTTTGTGATGTGATTACCAACTTATTTAGTATTCATTTTATAGCATCTATAAATTATAAATGGGCGGCACGGTGGTGCGGTGGTTAGCACTGTCGCCTCACAGCAAGAAGGTTGCCCCGGCCTTTCTGTGTGGAGTTTGCATGTTCTCCCCGCGTCTGCATGGGTTCTCTCCGGGTGCTCCGGCTTCCTCCCACTGTCCAAAGACATGCAGGCTAGGTTGATAGGTTACCCTAAATTGTCCTTAGGTGTGAGTGTGAGCGTGACTGGTTGTTTGTCTATGTGTGGCCCTGCGATGGACTGGCGACCTGTCCAGGGTGTACCCCGCCTTGCGCCCGATGTCAGCTGGGATTGACTCCAGCCCCACCGAGACCCTGTATGCAGGATAAGCGGTTGATGATGGATGGATAAATTATAAATGAACGTAGGCAATATAATTACATTTTGATGTGTAGTAACATATATTTGTCAAATGAGCTGACACCGAGTAAGCAGGTAAATGTTTACTGTGTTGGTTGACACTGTAGGACAAAAGTGTTTTTAATCATAAATATATACAAAACTATATTTTTTTGTTTCTCTCAGGCGATGGAGAGCAAGCTGCTGGTTGGTGGAAAGAACATCATGGATCACACTAATGAGCAGCAGAAGATGCTGGAGATGAAAAGGCAGGAGATTGCTGAGCAGGTAAACCTGTGTGTGTTTACTCAGAATTCATTTCATACATTACAGTAAAGGTTAGTTCAACCATGAAGAGACACAGATGTGTTTTGTATGTTTATTTATTGCGAATTATAATTATATCTTCCAATAGAAAAAGTGGTATTCATTTTTATTAGATTTTAGTATTTTTTCCCTACTTAATACAGCTACACAATTCATACTTGCTGCTTTAAGTCTTCTTAAAGGTTTCCATTAATATATTAGTTGATATTTGTGGAGAGGAGTGTTTGCGTGGGTCTGCTGCAGGAGGAAACTTAGGAACAGCCTCTCTTCAACCACAGAAATACATGAAATACTGAAAATACTGAACTTAACCTGCTAAATACAGTGTATTGGGGTGCAAAACACAGGGAGATGCTATTGAACAGAAAGGTGAGATTTTATTTATTAATGGTTTCAGTCGCGTAGCGAGAGGGAGATGCAGCAGAAGATGTTGGTCCAGGACGAAGAGACGGTGGAGCTGAGAGAGACTTTCACTTCTCTGCAACAGGAGGTGGAGGCCAAAACCAAGAAACTCAAGAAGGTAAAAGATGCACAGATACTACGTCTACGTCTGAAATTCTGAACAGAATCATGTGTACACAAATGCACATACAGGCAAGCTCATTTACATGCAGCAATTTACACACAAAAGAAGACGTGTTTTTTTACATGCACACACATACTCCTTCCTTTTTGTTCCTAATGTCAGTATATCCCTCTTTGACCCCTTTGACCCCTGACCTGGATCCTAATGACCCCCTGCCTCGGACACATGCTCCGTCCGGACACACACTTAAATCTCAGTACCTCAAGGTTTGTCCTGCCGTCCCCTCCTCTTTCCTGGACATTTCCCTCCCTCCGTCACTCTCTATCACTTTCTTTTTTGGGCCTCTTCAATCTTTCCATGCTGACCTTCTCAATTTGTTTTCCCTTTCTTGTCAAGTTGATTAGGATCTCCCAGTAACTCACCCCTAAATCCCTCAGTACAAACCCTAAAATAACACTCCGAATCTCGTAAACCCCTCCCTGCTTTTCTCGCTTCCCAATCCGTTGCACGGCCAGCAGGACTAACCCCAAACAAACCCATTGTGTGTGGATGACAATGTGATTAATGATCCTGTGTTGATCCTAACTTGTACCATGCATCCTTTTCTCACTGCATGGTGCCGACTCTCTGAGGAAAAGCGGGATCAAGATTTGAAGTTTTCACACTGTGATTTCTGAGCTCAGAGGCTGGCATGTGAAGATCAGCGAAACCTTTGGTTTAGTCGGTCAACAAGGTTGTTGACTGTGGAAAAACTGGTAACTGCTGAACTTTTTGTGAAAGGAGCGGTTGACAATAGTCAGGGGGGACTTAAGCCGGATGTATAGATGTACTTTAATGAACACATGTTTTTGTTTTGCTGTAGTGATTTCACAGATGAAATCTCTCACTGAACTTTGAATTAAAAACTATGCGGTCAGTATCAAGCGGGACTGTGCATGGTATGAATCCATAAATCTTTTATCATCTGTCAGGCTAACTACACCAGCACTAAAGTCAGGATTAGCCTACTTGTTTAAAGCCCATGCAGACAGCCCAGGGCTGTCAAAGAATGAACAGTGTGAAAGCTCAGGAGGAAAGAGCAGGAATGAGCCGGAAAGAGGGAGGGCCGCCATGTTGCTGTGCTCCAATTGGCTGCCCATTTCTCCAGACACCAGTGCCTCCAGTGCTGTTGCTATGGGCAACCAAGCTGCAGCGAGTTGGAGACCAGTTCATCAGCGACTACACCACACTGGGCGACATTCACTCTCTGTGTTTGTCTCTCTCTCTCTCTCTTTCTCAGCTATATGCCAAGCTCCAGTGCATCAAAGCGGAGATCCAGGACGTGAACGACGAGCATGTGAGGAGCCGACAGGAGCTGGAACAAACTCAGAATGAGCTCACCAGAGAGCTCAAGTTCAAGTGAGTCGAAACAGTCAGCAGAATCAGCAAATATGCATGGATAGTTCAGCAAACGCAGTGTGCATTCACATCAGATACGTACGCACAATTTCATTATTGAAAACAATGCTGGGGGATATGAGATGTTAAGATAATGTATAAAATCTGGAAACTTTACCGACACACACACACAACTTCAAAATGAATTTTAGCAACATTTTATTTAATCAGTATATACAACAACTCAACAATGGAAATGAAGAATGATCATCATCACCTTCAGCAGCATTCAGACCAAAAACAATCCTGTGTTTAAAAAGAACGTGGCTGCGGTGGTGGGGGTATGTTGCTTCAGGTACCATTGTGACCACAGACCAGACATTTGTACGTCACTTTTGTACAAAAGTCAAATGAATGAACATAAAACTCAAGGAGGCTCCTAAGACTCAAAACCGGATCAAAATATTACATCTGCAGACTTAAATATAAAGCCTTATAATATGACCTCAAACTCAACCTTTGCATCACTGTGTGTTCTGTACATGCAGGTATCTGATCATAGAGAACTTCATCCCTCCAGAGGAGAAGAATAAGATCATGAACAGGCTGACCTTTGACCCCGAGGAGGATCAGTGGAAGTTTCAGCCTCTTGTTCCTGCTGAAAGGTCAGTGTGGGTTTTAGATGTTGGGATATTCCCATGTGGCCCATCAGGTGGAAATAATGGACTCAAAATGTGTTAAAAGTTGAGTCAGGGTTCATGACCTCTAGACCTTCCTGCTCTCTGTGTCACTCGCTCTTCTTCTCTTGTGTCTGTCCTGTCATCCTCCACTGCTATTAACCCTTTGATGCACCACATGGGTCAAAAGTGATCCAACTGAGTATTTAGTTTATATATCGTTGCTATAAAGTAATTTCATCATTCTGTATTCCAGGTACTCCCTCAGGTGTTAACAATTAACTCATTTTTCCTTTCTTACTTCAACTATTCAAAAATGACCTGTGTTCATGTCCTATGTTATTTTATGCATGGATAGGTGTTTCTTTGCTTTTGAAATAATTTTATTTAATCAATTAATATTTCCAGTAATCATTATAAATCTTGTTTTTGATTACCACAAATCAGTATTTTTATTTTCTTGCTGACATACAAACAAAAATAATATAATTTTTTAATATTAAGCCTATTTACATTTATCTTTCACAAGATATCTAATATTTTCAAATTAAGACTTAGATGCATCAGATATGCAAAAGTGATGGTGTTCAGATGTAAAATATGTTCCCAATTACAAATATCAAAAGTTCCCATCAAATTATATAGTGAATACATACGGGTCCTCTTTGACCCATGGGTGTAAAATTGATGTAGCAATACAAAAACTAAGGTTGTTTCATACAGTAAGAAAGTAAAAATAAAAATAATGATTTGTGGTAATCAAAAACAAGATATATAATGGCAACATGAAATATTAAATGATGAAATAAAATATTTCAAAGGACATAGCAAAGACACACTCAGCCATGCATGAAATAATATAGGAAATGAATGCGGGCTATGTTGCGCATTAGAAGGGGTTCACATAGCTTGTGCATCAAAGGGTTAAAGCATGGAACAGACTTTTAAAGTGCCCGTATGCCGTCGTTCAGCTCTGGAGAGAAAGCTGGAGAGAAAGCTTGATCCTGTTTCTCTTGTAGAAGATATCGTGGCTGCAGCTTTCTAATTTCTGA
>NW_024044589.1:0-21534 GCF_014851395.1 Micropterus salmoides
TCCGTGGAATGCTAGGGGCAGCATCGAGAAGCGGAAGCAATGGTTTTTACAAGTTTTGTACGCATTTCATCACTAAATACACTTTTGAGAGGTTTGAGGCGAGAAATCAACCATGTAGAACTTGACTATTGGCAGCTTTTACTAGAGTAACTGGGACCACTGCAGCAGCAACAACAGAGCAACAGAGGAAAGGCCACAACTGTAAGATAGTTTCAATGTTCGTACCGCTGTTACTCTGTATTTACAATCTGAGTAAAGGTAGTATGAAAGGGGACTGTTGCTTATTATTCTAAATAAACATTACATTGTTAGTGTACAGTTGTAGTTATAGTACTTGCTTTTAATGCGCATTTATTTTCTGTAGTTCCAAAGCAAAAATCTTTGTTAAAAACGTTTTAAAGTTAAAACCTGAGCTTATTGTTTGGGTGATAAAGCCTGTTAGCCTCTCCATAGTTCTTTTGCATTCTTGGTTTGAGGTCTCATGGTTGATGCCGACTAAGCGAATGCTCTTTTAGTTGTGTTGGCAAACACATTAGGCGCAATAGTAAATCAGTGACTTTAAGGAGTATCCTATGCTGTCCAGTCTTCTTCCCTGGTTTCCCCCTGGCGTTGATACTAGTGTTCATTCTGAATAGAAACCTTGCTCACTTAATGGTAACGTTAGCTAGCTAGGCTGTATTTTGGAGATCAGTAATTCACTTGAAAGATATTTAATTAGTTTAATGGTTTAATTTGGGTTAGGGTTAGGGGGTGACAAAAATAATCGTGACTAACTAATTGAATAAACAAATTAGTCTACTTCTGAGAGGAGCCTTTTGGGTAATCAATGCAGCATCACTACCTTCTGACTAAACTGTGCCCATATAGAGTTTAATAAAAATGCAAATTCTCCAGCAGGGCTCAGTATTTCACTCACATATGCCCCTAAAAATAGATACATGCCAGCAGGGGTGGACTGACAATAATTCAGGCCGGGAATATGACTCGACCCCAGACCACCTTGTTCACAAAACCCCAGACCGCTAATTTTTGTGGACTAACCCTATTTGTTGATGTAACAGGTTACATAGGTACCAGGTATAGTCTTGCCATTCATCTACTGACTTTTGGGACTGATCATTAAAGCAGCGTAGGTGAATACTGAGTTTTCAAGTTATTCTAAGGAACTTGAACAAAACCCACAACAATGAAAGTAAGTTGGCCTATTATGCAAAAGTCCAAAAAGAACCCCTACACAAAAACCTATTGATTAGCCCACAGTCAGTCACTGGTGTCCATAAAGCAAACAGCACAATAATAAACACATCTGTCTGTCAATAATTTCTACTAGATCGCCTAGAGACTATTTAATGTTATCTACAGGCCAGGTCAATAAAGAAAATACAGAGATTCAGTAGCACACAGAAGCTGTTGCCATGGTTACAGCGATGTTTCTTCGCAGAGCCCTTATTTGCTTTTCCTTGTTTGCCTGTTTGTTCATATGAGCACAGTGACAGCCCGCAGATCCGCAAGAGGAAGGAAAAGGCTTTTTACAGACAAACGCTAAAACATGTGGCCAGCTGCGTGGAAGCTCTTACAACGGCAGAGAAGCCGTGTTAATGATGCTTATAACTACTGTAAGTCAACACATCCCCCAGACTCTCAAACCAGTGTAATGTTATAACTAAATAAAACTGTAACATTGCATGATCAACAATAAACCTGTAACTTGTTTGCAGCCGACATTAATAATTAACGTGATGGCAGCCAGCAGGACGTAAATGATTACGTTAATCAACCATCACAAGTTTGGCAAGTAAACAACGCTCATTCATCTTTTCATAACGGACGACAGTCGGAGTAAACCTCCCGTAGGTTGTAGCTAAAGAAAGAAGCAAGCTAACGTTAGATGGCCAATACTAACCTCAGGTTACTAACATATTTTGTGTTGAGCGCTTCTTTGTTTGGGTCTTGTTGTATGAAGTTTTAAAGCCAAAGTTTATGATGAATGGCACAGCAGCTGCTGGTGTTTGTTGTCCTCTCTCACGTGTAGCCGCGCGCAGCTGATACTACGTGTTTTGTAGGCAGGTTATAGGGTAACGGAGGGGGGGAATAACAGCAAGTTCATTAGACATTTCCTAAAAATAAGCTACTTTATACTACTTTATACTTTATTCAGTCCCATCGCTGGGAAATTTGTCTTGGACAACGTGCAAAATCAGTACATACAAAAACAACATACATTAAAAGCAAAATAGAAACAAGTGGAGACACAATGGCAATAAATGCATACAATGATAGAAAAGAGAGGTAAATACATGTAAGACACAATGGCAATTCACAGTATTTTATCTCTATTAAACGCTATGATTGCAGTAGTCTGTTAGACCTGCACATCAAAACCCTATACCTCTTTCCTGATGGTAATAATTTAAAGTGGGCATTCAGGATATGAGTATTGTCTCCGACAATTTTCTTAGCATGGTTTAAGATAGAAGCATCAAACATCTCTTGTAGTGATAATCTCTCCTCACCCCCTATAATTTTAAAGTCGGTGTACCAAACGTCCTAACCTCGATTTTAATTGGACAGACAAGTTACCATACCATGCAGTGATGCCAAATCTAATCAAGCTCTCGAAAATGTACATTGTTCACAAGTCCCGCACCTCGAGTCTCAAGTCAAGTCTGAAGTCACTGTGTGTGCGACTTAATTTGGACTCGAGTCCGAGTCTCAAACTCGAGTCCCCATCTCTGCCCCGGACTGAGTCTGTCTGCGTCACGTCGTCCAGAGCGGATCGCAGCCATTCTAGTCTGTGCTCACACTAGACGCGCTGCAGTGCGTCCTAGAAGTGTCTCTCCGCTGCACTCCAGTGTGAATCATAGCGATTGTGTTTTTGCGCGGCTTCTGTCAAGTGGCACAGAGCAGATGAACCGGGCAGAAAGTCAGACATAAAACGGCAGAGAATTCAGTCAATTTTCAAAATAAAATACCCTGTCCAGACTCCCTATCGTATATCAACAATAACAATAAAACAGGCAAAAAAAGAAACAATTTAACTACGTAGCCTATTTAATCATAGCAGAAGCATATAAAGCAAGCACTGATCACCAAATCAACAAAATCTAAACATGTCAGCAAAATAAGGCAGGCAAAGCGCTCTATTCTGAAATGCTCCTTGTGGGATGAGTAGAAGGGATGATAGTAGAAGCAAAAAAGGACAAAAACAAGTCAAATTTGCTAATAAGTTTGCCATTTGTTTGAAATACAAATGTTACTTTATGATTAATGTATTTTTAAAACGTGTCTACTTAGAATATAATGTTTTTAGTAGGTAATGGTCATTCTTGTGGTGGTTTACCGTTGAATCCAGGAGTGAAGGGACTGTTTCATTTGATAACAACAGCTAATTGTTTTTTTCTTGGCTGTTTAAAGGGCACTGCATGCTGTACTCTTGCATGGCCATGACTTCATGCACCCATGCCACCGGGTTGGTTGGCCTCTTGCACCCACGCTACCTGCTTGTGGAGACAGTTAACGGCAGGTCACTGAGAAATTTCCCAACTCTCATGACGGCCAATCCGCCACTGCATGCAAACTCGCAAAATTATTTACAAGCATAGTTTGCCGGTAAAGACTACCTAACTACAACCTACTGTAACCTTCCACCATCCCTCCACCTGGAAGATATCCCAGTTTAGCTATTTTGGTTCCCTTTTGTTGAAACATCACTTTGTTCAAATGGCACTTTTTGTGAACCGACCATTCACAGCCTGGATCAGGCAGGACAGTTTGACAATACCATGTTCTGCATGAATGGTTATGATTATTGACAAGTTAGTGCTTGGCATTAACAAATCAGAGACTAACCACCGTGTAGACCATTTTGCATGAGGATTTAATGATTGAAAACAGCCCATAAAAATGAGGCCCCTCTATTGTCCAAGTGGAATTAATATGTCCAAGGAATTAATATTATGCGAGCGGTAAGCTGTATAGTATTATATGAAATTATAATGAATATAGCAACATTATATAATTCATATATTAATATTATACTAATATTATACCTTTTATTTAATGTATTTAATATCATAATAATACACTCATTTATATTAGCCCCACCTCCAGGTTGTGGATCGAGCCTCTGCAGTGGACAGATGTAGATTAAGCCAGAGCCAGGATGCCATTGTGCCAATATGTGCTCCTTCTAGCCAGACTCCATCCATTGTTTTAAATATTATGCTTTAATCTTGTATACATTAATTGTGGTGTGGTTTACGTGGGTGGTGCTGGTGTTTCATGTATACGTCCCTGGTTCATAAACTAGTCTCACATTTCACAAACTGCAATGCACCAGTAGAGTTTTCTGTGATCATCTAATCATATCACTGTGATGAGTGGTCAGCATTTTAAAAGCGTTTCTGTGTCAAATTAAAAAAAGATATGTTTCAATGTTTTAAAAAAGCTTTGCTAATATTATAAGGCCCATACAGAGTGTGCAGATACTAGGGTCTTCACTCCCATAGTCCTCCACTGGTGTAACATCATAATTGCACAGAAGGAGAGCACACAGACACACAGACAGTATACACATATGTATGTAATAAATTGTTTGTTAATAAAAATTCTTTGTGTGCTCCTATTTTTATTTTTTTTTTCTTCATTCAGGAGCATTTGTTCTTCTTCTTGGAGCTGTGCTCTCAGGGACTTTACTGTAACTACACACGTGCATCTCTTATGCCTCAGATCACACAGCCTTCCTTTTAATCTTCCATACCACAGAATATAAGAATGTGATGGTCTTGTGATGCTCATAATTGTTTGAAAATATAAATGATTTATTGATGTTAAAATGTAAGGTGGGGCCCCTCTCATGTTTTAACATCAGTTGAAGGCTCACTTGTTACTCTGTGAGCTGAGAAAATTCACAAAAACACAATTAACTCTAAATGTTTGAATGTCAGGCTAAAACAAGACAGCTTCTCTGTGTTGCTGAACAGTTCGCGTTTAGGAGATTTATCACCCAACAGTGAGGACATATTTGCATTTAAAACTAACACAGATGTGTGTTGTCTCTGCTGGACACACAGATGTGTTGAAAAATTACTTTCTGCAGTGTGTAGCTAAAGGAGTAACTAATAACGACCCATCACTGTGATGGACGGGCTTGTAGAAATTCCTTCATAGTCTATTTTTATCTGTCATGTTTGCCCCCTCCCCTGCATGTACACAGACAGAGAGAGTCCTTCGCTCCCTAATGACTGTGAATAGTTGCTATATACTTTTAATACTATATTTACTACATATTTAACTTTTTCCAGATTTTTGGCCCGGAACCATAGTTGGGAGGGCGTTGGTTTCTTAGACTCATTTAGCCTGGCTCATAGCTGGTAACGTACAGCATAGCCAGACTTCTCAGCACTTAATTTTTGCGCTGTGCCAGCACTGGAGTGATTAGTAAAATAAAGTACGTAGCTTATAACAAGTGGTCCAGACCGCTCTGCTGATACAGGATGCTAACAAGATCTTGGTGTGGTGGAAGTTTTGCAACCTGAGCATCTAGCCCTGTTCAAACATTTGAAAATCGTGACCCATCGCTAGTAAAAACCTACTTTGTATACGAGTGGATTTTAACATGTAAAAGTAGAGGTCTGTGCAGTGTGTAGTTCAGAACAGGCTCTTAATGAACACACCATTTAAAACAATGATAAATAGTGCTATGATAGTAAGTATCCAGTGTTCTGAAATACAACACTTAATGAAAAGGTTCACAAGGTACGTATCGAATATGCACAAACAGGCATTTGGGGAAAACAAACGCTATCTCAGCCGCAGTCTGAAAGGAAGAGGTGTGATGCGAATTTGCGACAATCTGCATTAAGGGGTTAATGGCAACTACCCCACGCTCCACCCTGTGATGACATGATATTGGCTGTTAGCTTGGTTTTTGTTCTAGGCTCCTTTGATGAGTACAACTGGTTTATGAGAGGACATTATGTGAGCTTTCTGCTTTGATAGGTTGGTCAATACAGTCAAAGAGAGAGGGCGAGCAAGACAAAAAGAGAGATGGGTGTTGGTGGAAAAGACAGGGAGAGAAGCAGACGAAATTGAGTTTTGTGTTTGTGTGGGGGTCTACAAGTAATTTTTTTGTGTGCTTTGATGTGCGCGTGTCTGCTCACATACATATAGTAAATATGTGTGAGTGTGTGTGTTCAGAGAGCCATTGATTGTGTATTGACGAGGCGGGAGCAGTGATTTATAGCCGCTGGTCTCAGGGGAATAATGTCTTCATACGAGGTGGACAGACGAGTCGTCCTCACAGCGCAGATATTACTCTATATGGATTAGATACGGGTCAATCAACGTACTTCACTCTGCATCACTGCGCGCTGCAAACACACGGAGTCCCAGAGGTCAAGTCCAAATCAACTTTAAGGCTCAGTAAAACAAAAACTCCTCCTGAGCTCATGGATGTACTTGTCTGTGATGCTTATTGCAGTTATTTAGTGATCCAGTGTTGTTATTTTGTTTTGTGTTTTATTTCTATTTTTGCTGCACCCAGTGGAAAGCTACGTTTTCCATCACAGAACCTACAGACGGAAATATACCCCAATATACAATGTTTATACTCATCTAGAAATGATATTTATATATTACCTAACAGGTTATATTGAGATTATTATAATTTAGACATCCCCTTGTTAGTGTAGTTTTCTGTTTTACAACGTGGCATATCAAGACTTTTTCCTACAGTCGGTGAGCAGCAGTTTCAAACTCTGCAGCAACCAGACCCCCTACCCTCCCCGCTTCTGGCCACCTTCTCGAACTCTGACCTCTCTATGATGAAATGAAAACATGCATGTGTGCCAAGAAACTTCATTCCCATGTAGTCTTAATAATCTGAGGAGCTGGTTGGCATGCAGTTTGGTTCTCACACACACATTCTGTCTCTTTCATCAGCTCATGTGTTAAAGGTGTGGACACAGCGACACGTTAACACTGACTCTGTTGTTGTTACCACATGTTGTGTTGAAAGGCGACGCAAGGTTTATTGTCCTGAACCGTGTTTCACAGACGTGTTGAAAATGACTAATTTTATAGATATCACACACACACACACACACACACACACACACACACACACACACACACACACACACACAGAGGCTCTCATCGTCCATCCAAACCAAGTATTATTAGTTAGCCTGTGAACCAAGTTGAAGCGTCTATTTTGTGTTTTTGTTAGCCTGTCGCAGTGTTGACTCTGAACATATTTGGACGTCTGTGCTGTCAACAGACTGTAACACCATCAGACTGAATAGCTGTGTGATGCTAACGGGCACCAGAAGAGATGCTGCTCAGTTAGCTGCACCAGGGTTTTTCTGGCTCAAAATGAGGTGGACTTGGTGACATCCTAAACCTTCAAGTGGCTCAAGCAAAACCTTTTTACAAGCAACGTATTTTAAGAGTTTTATTAATGATAAGATATGTTACATATTATTTTATTAATAAATAAACTTTAATTGAAATACAACTTTAAAGCTAATGTGTTAACAAACAGCAAATCAAATATAACGTAAGCTATTGTTTTCATTAATAGTTCACAGGGGCCCTCTGCAGTGTAGTTAATGTGAATTCCTGGATATTAAACCTTCATCTGCAATTTTCTGCAGTGGTCCCATTAATGTTAGATCTTACTGAAGCATGTCACATGACATGGTTATGCAATGTGTGAGACTGAGAACATGACCACAAATACTGATATACTGAATATCTTGTAAAACATCCTGTTTTTGAAATATTTGTATTTAAAGTAATCCCCTCTCACGCTTTTACACAACACTTTTATAAGATCTATATTTTTTTATAACTTATTTTATTTTCCTCCCTAATTATAAATATATATGTGTGTGTGTGTGTGTGTATATTTATTTAAAAACAACTTTATTTCTGTGTAAATCATGGGTGTAAACAAACTGGCTTTGTAGTTGCTGTACAGGATGGTGTTCAGTCGCACATAGAGGCCATAGAGTAGTGTTCACAAACGCTGACTGCAATGCCAAGGCATTTTTAAACGCCTGCTGCCTATATAAAACTATATTAAAACATTGAACGGCAGGGGAAAAGCAGTTTTGTTTTCTTTAGTGATCATTTTTGATGTGTGGCAAAAATGGTACAAGCGGATATTCTGTTGCACCCTCTACGTTGTTATTCAGCCAATCAGATCTCTTGAAGTATAAGTGAAAGAAAAGGTGAAACAGTTACTTGAGAAATCGATTATAGATAAACAGTAAAATAACTACAACTATTTAATAATGTTGTCAGTCATATCTCAAACATATGTTGTTGCAGCTTCTCCAGGATTTGCTGTTTTCCATTACTGTAATTTTGGATTTTGGAGTGTTACAAGTACAGGGTCCAAAATTAGAACTCGCCAAATACGAGTAAAAAACTATATTGGCGAGTAAAATAAATGAGGTCAGCTGCCACCAGCAGGTTGCTGAAGTGGATCTACTTCCCTAAAAACTCTCATCACCGCAACACGTTTTGTTTTGCAGCTACTCTGCACAGTGGTATCTGCATTTAACGTATGACCGTCAACAAGTATTAAGTCTTTGGTTGACTTGCTGTCCAGTGTCACTTGTTTTTCATTTCACACAACTGCAGTAGGACACTGTAGTAACACAAACAGGGACGCAACACTTTTCAGTGACTATTCTGGTTAAATATCCACGTTGTGGTTGACTGCAGTAACTTAACCACCACTTATAGGATGCACTGTTCTGCGGCAGCGGCAGCGTTCTGCTACTCCTCTCACACACCAGGCGAGACTCGCTCCCCTCAACAAACCTGCTACTCTGTGTCACACATACAGGTTACTCACCTGCTAGATTACTAAAATGTTGATTATTTTCTATATTGATTGTTTGGTTTGTAAAAAATTTGAAAATAGTGAAAAATGCTGTCACAAGCCCAAAGTGACACCTTCAACAGTCCAAACCTCAACATTGTCAACAAACATTATTCAAATTATTAAAAAGAAAAGCCGTAAATCTTCACATTTTTATACCAGAAAAATTACTTATCAAAATAGCTGAGACCCCCGGTAACAAGCACACGTGCCGTTACAAAAGAAACACTGGATCACTACATCGTATCTTCTGCAGTTTTATGGACGGTACATTTTTTCAGTTTACCAGCCTTTGGCCAGCAGACCAAAACGTAAATTTTGGACCCTGAGTACAAATCCCCAAACCATGTGTGTGGTAATTCATGCGTATGTTAAATTGTGAGCAAAGGTTTGCAGATTTCATTCATTCATTCGACCCCCACTCAAGAACATATTTGCATATGCTTGTGTGTGCAAATATTTTGGTTGCATTATGCACATACCTCCTCTGTGTGTGTGTGTTTGTGTGTGTGTGTGTGTGTGTGTGTGTGTGTGATGGAGGTGTTTATGCTTCACCTCCTCCTCCTCCTCCTTCTCTCTCCACTGTAATAAACAATAACCGGGCATTAATCTCCCGGCCTGCTGCCTTAATAAATAATATCCACACATTCATCAACTTAAACTATTCACAATCAATGCAGCTCTTCATAGAAAACCCACCTAATAAATAGTGGTGCGGCCCACTGAGGCGTGAACTTATAGACCAGCCGGCTGATAAATGAACCGACCCCCACGGCGAGACGCCTTTTATGTGGAAAACTGCAAGTGAGAATTTTTCGATTTTATATTACACTATTTTACTCTTATTACTTTCCTCTCTGTGTGCGTGTGTTCTCGCTACATCCTCTCAGGGTGCAGTAGGTGTTTGTGATTTATTGGAGCATTGAAGATGTTGGTCTATTTGTTTTATTCTAGTTCTGGGGTGTTTACCTATTTGTAAGGTACTGATGTCAAGGTTTTGTCTTATTGGTTTCAGAATAACAATCGCTTTATTTTCTGACTGCTGCCAGCACACGGGAGTTTGTCCCGGTCGCACCGCTGCAGAGACATTTTAACTAACACAGTAATACAGAACACAGTGACGATCTAGGTGAAGACATTGTATGTGTGTGTATATATATATATATGGGGTTATATGAGCACAGTACATAATATACAGAAACGTACCTGTGTGGAATATGGTATTAGAGCTGCATGTAGGAATGTAATGTTAAAACTCATCAGGAATGTACAGTTAAAAATCTCTTTAGTGGGAAAAGCAAACACGTGTAATTTTAAAATCAAAAAAACTTGTGAAGAAAAAAGAGTAAATAAAACATAAATATTCTAATATAACTATTAGAGTTATGTATTAAATTAAGATCAAGGGTAAATGTAGTGATGATGATGGTAGGCAAAATATAATGTAAGAAGTACTTAAATTACATTTAATGCATTTATTATTACTTACTTTTTTACTTTTACTGCATTTTGCTCCATAGATTCTGTTGTCAAATCTTCCTAGCTGGGGAACACTTATTATTGTTGTTATTATTAATGATGGTCACTGTTTTTTTTCAGCAGCAGGGGAAACAGTTAGCAACCAATAAAATAATCTGTCTCTAAATATTTGAGTTATTTAACTTATTATTGATAACATTTAGGAGTTTTGAGAGTTTAAGGTTCTGCCTCTTTTTTTACTCCACACAGTAAAAATGGCAGCACTTTCTGCTAATTAAAAATGAACAAATAGCTAACGGCGTCTATGCTGATGTTAGCCGTAGCTTTATGTCAGTGACAAAAGATTAAATTACAATTTTTTTTAAAGAGCCTAGATGTTTCATACTTAAAAATGCTGTCATTTTGGATAAACTTTTGATGAAGGAAATATTTAATCTATAAACGGGATAGAATTTTGAAAAATGATCACGGAAGACAGAGAGAGAACGCAAGAAATGAGCAGTGTCCTGTAAGTTAAAACAAAATAACTAGATAATGATAGCAGGAGGCTGTGTGTTCAGCTCGATAAATAGAAACAGTGTACGATTAGATCTGCTGCTCTATGGAAGCAGGACACTCTATTAGCAGACACACAGCTATTGTTTGGTTGTTTGTTTCAGCCTGATTCACTCCCACTGTGAGCTCCAATTTGGGCCGAACACACACACACCATCTCTTTATATCTATCTTCTTTTCTTGTTCTGTTACAGTCTCTATCTCACTCTCTTTAACTACACACACACACAGACACACAGTGATAGATGGTCCAGTCATGATCTCGGCCTGCATTGTTGATGAGGGTCATGCTGCCATGGTTACCGGAGCAGTGTCCGACTCCCCCTGCCCCCCCGTGTGTGTGTGTAGGCTATCTGTGTTTGCAGACCTTACATTATGGGTAGTTGCCTCATCCCTCTTTATCTATTTTTGTATCTTAATGTGTTTTTCTGTGTTTTGTTTGTTTGTGTAATTATCTGTGTTTGTGTGTAGACGTGTGTATCTGTGCATGTATGTGTGTCTGTTTATTTGCGTTCTGCATGTTTATGTGCTTCTTTCATGTTGCGTGAGCCAATGTGAGTCTGAATCATTGCAATCATGTCTTGTTTGTCTGTGAATTCAACTTTATGTAGCACAAAACCAGAAGTTTGTCTCTGGGAGTTACAAGCTATAAATTAAAGCTGCAAGCAGCGTTGGGCGGGCCCTCGCACTTATAAGCGCGTCCGCGTGTGAGCCGGCCGAGTTGCATATTCTGGAGCTCTGCCGGTGCGGCTGTGAATTTGCTACGCGGTTATGACGCCGCATGAAGGTGTTATATGTCACTTCCTGTGTCCCCTATGTGGAGCTACATAGCACTTGCCGCTATGAATATAAATCGGTGTTGGCGTGTAGATGTCTGGGGGTGGGAGAGTTATCAAGCACGTAAAGTTTGTTTCAGATGTGAGCATGTACACTGAACAATAATGTACCCAAACAATAAAATAAATTCCTTTTATATTTCCCTGCCTTGTTGTTTATGTGTACATACAGAGGAAGAATGTGAGAACAGCACACATTTCATCGTTACTGTGTGCTGTACCGCAGTTCTGTGTCCATGCATGCAGCAAACTGAAAGCACTGTCTGTCGGAGCGTCTACGTGAAAAGAGAAGGAAGACATTGCTGGTAGTATTGTCTTCAGAGTTGTTAAACACCTCAGCGCACTGAAGGAAGCCATCTGACTGTGAGGGGCAAGATCGTTGATGTCTGCAGGCAGAGTAGGAGCTCTCCTGTCTGACTGGTCCACCAATAGCAGAGAAGATGACCCCTTGAGACACAGCCCTCCTCATTTGCATAATGAGGCAGAAATGCATACAAAATTTAAAAAAGACAGGCAGAAATAAATACCATGGGTGAAAATAAATAAGGTAAATAAATACAAAGGAAGAATAAAACAGACAAAAATATTAAAACACACACATAAATAAATACATTAAAAAAATTAGTAATAAATAAAGTTGAATAAACAAATAAGGTAATTATAACAAAGGTGAATAAGTAAAGGCACTAATTAAAATATATACATTTATGTCTCCTTGTATAATTTAATTACTACTACATTTATTTACTTTATTTTTTTGTGTATTAATTGGATGCTTATTTATTTATTGAGCATTTATTTATTTCTGTATTTATTCTGACTGTGTCAGGATCGGTCCTCCATAACGGGGTGGGAGAGTTATCAAGCACGTAAAGTTTGGTTCAGATGTGAGCATGTACACTGAAGTTACAACAACTTCCTGTGTCATGGCGAAGACTTGATCTCTGACGCCACGCCACGGACACACCCATTGACGAAAACTCGCAAATAGCACAACTTTTCATCTTCAATGCCTTTAGAAGGCACAGCACAAATTTGAAGTCGGTCGGACTAAATCCCTAGGAGGAGTTCGTTAAAGTACGAAGTGTGTAAATCATCCAAAATTTGACGTAAAATTCAAAATGGCTGACTTCCTGTTGATTTAGGGCATCGCTCCAAGAGGCTTTTTGTGCGTCTAGACAAGATACACGTACCACAGAAAATTCGTGCACGTAGGTGAAACATGCGGCGGGGGCTGCTTCGTTAAAGGTCACTTTCTATTGCCAGCAGGTGGCGCTATGACTGTGGGTGAATGTCGGCATGTACATGTGTTCAGGGCGGGACTATCATCCTAGATGTACAGTTTGGTCGAGATGTGAGCATGTACACTGAAGTTACAACAACTTCCTGTTTCATAGCGAATCATCGACGCCACGGACACGCCCATTGACGAAAACGCGCAAATAGCACAACTTTTCATCGTCAATGCCTTTAGAAGGCACAGCAGAAATTTGACGTGATCCGACTAAATCCCTAGGAGGAGTTGTTAAAGTACGAAGGTGTAAATCATCCAAAAATGGCCGTAAAATTCAAAATGGCCGACTTCCTGTTGACTTTAGGCTATGGGTTCTTGAGGCTTTTTTGTGCGTCTTGATATGATACATGTCCCAGAAAATTTCGTACATGTAGGTTGAACGTGAACGAGGGGCTAATTTTTCCAATTTTCTAGGTGGGCGCTAGCGAGTTTTGCAACGCCCATGTGCGAAACTTGTAGAATACGAAATTTTTCACCGGTTCTGACACGTTTGCAAATTTTGGTGAGTTTTCGAGAATGTTTAGGCCATGTCAGTGAGCCTACTTTGCAGAAAAAAAAAAAAAAAAAAAAAAATTAAAATAATTAAAGCTGCAAGCAGCGTTGGGCGGGCCCTCGCACTAGTAGCGCGTCCGCGCGTGAGCCGCCGAGTTGCATATTCTGGAGCTCTGCCGGTGCGGCTGTGAATTTCCTACGCGGTTGACGCCGCATGAATGTGCTATATGTCACTTCCTGTGTCCCCTATGTGGAGCTACATAGCACTTGCCGCTATGAATATAAATCGGTATTGACGTGTAGATGTCTGCGGGGTGGGAGAGTTATCAAGCACGTAAAGTTTGTTTCAGATGTGAGCATGTACACTGAACAATAATGTACCCAAACAATAAATAAATTCCTTTATATTTCCCTGCCTTGTTGTTTATGTGTACTACAGAGGAAGAATGTGAGAACAGCACACATTTCATCGTTACTGGTGTTAGAGCATGGGAGAACAGTGGATACTTTTAATACAGCCCACACCCCTAATACTGTGTAACTATAACAAGTAGAGAACAGAAGAAAAAGATGTTCTTTCTTTACAACTGTCTGCATAGCTTATTCATATTGTGTAATGAATGAAAATAAATAGGCCTACTAGGCTCCTCTCTACTTTGACATTTAAGATTAGCTGTTTGATCCACCTTCATACACATGTGACATTACTGTACAACTTGAGAAAGGTGAGTTGTTTTCTGCTCCAGCCTGCCTAAAAGAAAAGCGTTTTGGGATTAAATGGACTTTATTAGCTGCTGCAGTGCAGGATGAACTCAGAATAGACCCATTTCTCACCTTATTATTCTAAATCATGCAACGAAGAAGAAGAAATGCATAAGAAATCCTGGGACAAAATCTGTCCACAAATACTGTACAGCATGTAGTCTGATGATCAAGACTTGTGTTATAGCTGACTTGGGCAGTGAAATGTTTTTTAATTCATGTGGTCATAGTTGTCCACAACTCAAATCAGAATATAAGAAGAAATGTTTTATACCACCTAAGGCTTCCTATCAGAAAGGTAGGAAGGTATTTCAAATGTACAACTGCAGTACTTAAATCTAAGTAAAGTAATTTCCCTGACATTTTTGTGTTACTTTACTTTTAATAGACCATGTAAGAGGTTTTATACTTCCTGTAATCCAATCAATCTTATTTCATACTGTATATCCGTTGTGTAATTTGATAAATTGTGTTGTATGTCGTGCTCGCATCAGAGAAGACTCTGACTGCAACATGCGTCTTTGTAAAGAGAGAAACGGACAGAAAAAGTCTCTAACTCTGCCTGTCAGCTCGCTCTGCTCCGTTAAAACTGAATTTACCATACAGAATTGAATACGAGTGCACTCCAGATTTAGCTGCAGCCAGCTGACCGTGTGCTTCTCCTATACCGCAGTTCTGTGTCCATGCATGCAGCAAACTGAAAGCACTGTCTGTCGGTGCGTCTACGTGAAAAGAGAAGGAAGACATTGCTGGTAGTATTGTCTTCAGAGTTGTTAAACACCTCAGCGCACTGAAGGAAGCCATCTGACTGTGTGAGGGGCAAGATCGTTGATGTCTGCAGGCAGAGTAGGAGCTCTCCTGTCTGACTGGTCCACCAATAGCAGAGAAGATGACCCCTTGAGACACAGCCCCTCCTCATTTGCATAATGAGGCAGAAATGCATACAAAAATTTAAGACAGGCAGAAATAAATACCATGGGTGAAAATAAATAAGGAAAAATACAAAGAAGAATAAAACAGACAAAATATTAAAACACACACATAAATAAATACATTAAAAAAATTAGTAATAAATAAAGTTGAATAAACAAATAAGGTAATTATAACAAAGGTGAATAAGTAAAGGCACTAATTAAAATATATACATTTATGTCTCCTTGTATAATTTAATTACTACCTACATTTATTTATTTACTTTATTTTTTTGTGTATTTAATTGGATGCTTATTTATTTATTGAGCATTTATTTATTTCTGTATTTATTTCTGACTGTGTCAGGATCGGTCCTCCATAGCGGGGTGGGAGAGTTATCAAGCACGTAAAGTTTGGTTCAGATGTGAGCATGTACACTGAAGTTACAACAACTTCCTGTGTCATGGCGAAGACTTGATCTCTGACGCCACGCCACGGACACACCCATTGACGAAAACTCGCAAATAGCACAACTTTTCATCTTCAATGCCTTTAGAAGGCACAGCACAAATTTGAAGTCGGTCGGACTAATCCCTAGGAGGAGTTCGTTAAAGTACGAAGTGTGTAAATCATCCAAAATTTGACGTAAAATTCAAAATGGCCGACTTCCTGTTGATTTTAGGGCATCGCTCCAAGAGGCTTTTTTGTGCGTCTGGACAAGATACACGTACCACAGAAAATTCGTGCACGTAGGTAAAACGTGCGGCGGGGGCTGCTTCGTTAAAAGTCACTTCCTGTGCCAGCAGGTGGCGCTATGACTGTCTGTGAATGTCAGCATGTACATGTGTTCAGGGCGGGACTCTCATCCTACATGTACAGTTTGGTCCAGATGTGAGCATGTACACTGAAGTTACGACAACTTCCGTGTCATGGCGAAGAGCTGATCTTTGACGCCACGCCACGGACACGCCCATTGACGAAAACTTGCAAATAGCACAACTTTTCATCTTCAATGCCTTTAGAAGGCACAGCACAAATTTGAGGTCGGTCGGACTAAATCCCTAGGAGGAGTTCGTTAAAGTACGAAGTGTGTAAATCATCCAAAATTTGACGTAAAATTCAAAATGGCCGACTTCCTGTTGATTTTAGGGCATCGCTCCAAGAGGCTTTTTTGTGCGTCTGGACAAGATACACGTACCACAGAAAATTCGTGCACGTAGGTAAACGTGCGGGGGGGTGCTTCGTTAAAAGTCACTTCCTGTTGCCAGCAGGTGGCGCTATGACTGTGTGAATGTCAGCATGTACATGTGTTCAGGGCGGGACTCTCATCCTACATGTACAGTTTGGTCCAGATGTGAGCATGTACACTGAAGTTACGACAACTTCCGTGTCATGGCGAAGAGCTGATCTTTGACGCCACGCCACGGACACGCCCATTGACGAAAACTTGCAAATAGCACAACTTTTCATCTTCAATGCCTTTAGAAGGCACAGCACAAATTTGAGGTCGGTCGGACTAAATCCCTAGGAGGAGTTCGTTAAAGTACGAAGTGTGTAAATCATCCAAAATTTGACGTAAAATTCAAAATGGCCGACTTCCTGTTGTTGATTTAGGCTATGGCTCCAAGAGGCTTTTTGTGCGTCTGGAAGATACACGTACCACAGAAAATTCGTGCACGTAGGTGAAACGTGCGGCGGGGGCTGCTTCGTTAAAGGTCACTTTCTGTTGCCAGCAGGTGGCGCTATGACTGTGGGTGAATGTCGGCATGTACATGTGTTCAGGGCGGGACTCTCATCCTACATGTACAGTTTGGTCCAGATGTGAGCATGTACACTGAAGTTACAACAACTTCCTGTTTCATTGCGAATCATCGACGCCACGGACACGCCCATTGACGAAAACTCGCAAATAGCACAACTTTTCATCGTCAATGCCTTTAGAAGGCACAGCAGAAATTTGACGTCGATCCGACTAAATCCCTAGGAGGAGTTCGTTAAAGTACGAAGTGTGTAAATCATCCAAAAATGGCCATAAAATTCAAAATGGCCGACTTCCTGTTGACTTTAGGCTATGGGTTCTTGAGGCTTTTTTGTGCGTCTTGATACGATACATGTCCCCAGAAAATTTCGTACATGTAGGTTGAACGTGAACGAGGGGCTAATCATTTCCAATTTTCTAGGTGGCGCTAGCGAGTCATTTTGCCACGCCCATGTGCGAAACTTGTAGAATACGAAATTTTTCACCGGTTCTGACATGTTTGCAAATTTTGGTGAGTTTTCGAGTATGTTTAGGCCATGTCATTTGGGCCTACTTTGCAGAAAAAAAAAAAAAAAAAAAAAAAAAAAAAATAATATAAATAAGCAATTCATAGGGACCTCGCACGGTCGTGCTCGGGCCCTAATTAAGCTGCAAGCAGCGTGGGCGGGCGCCTCGCACTTGTAAGCGCGTCCGCGCGTGAGCCGGCCGAGTTGCATATTCTGGAGCTCTGCCGGTGCGGCTGTGAATTTCCTACGCGGTTCCGACGCCGCATGAAGGTGTTATATGTCACTTCCTGTGTCCCTATGTGGAGCTACATAGCACTTGCCGCTATGAATATAAATCGGTATTGGCGTGTAGAGTCTGCGGGGTGGGAGAGTTATCAAGCACGTAAAGTTTGTTTCAGATGTGAGCATGTACACTGAACAATAATGTACCCAAACAATAAAATAAATTCCTTTTATATTTCCCTGCCTTGTTGTTTATGTGTACATACAGAGGAAGAATGTGAGAACAGCACACATTTCATCGTTACTGTGTGTTAGAGCATGGGAGAACAGTGGATACTTTTAATACAGCCCACACCCCTAATACTGTGTAACTATAACAAGTAGAGAACAGAAGAAAAAGATGTTCTTTCTTACAACTGTCTGCATAGCTTATTATTGTGTAATGAATGAAATAAATAGGCCTACTAGGCTCCTCTCTACTTTGACATTTAAGATTAGCTTGTTGTTGATCCACCTTCATACACATGTGACATTACTGTACAACTTGAGAAAGGTGAGTGTTTTCTGCTCCAGCCTGCCTAAAAGAAAAGCGTTTTTGGGATTAAATGGACTTTATTAGCTGCTGCGCAGGAGGATGAACTCAGAACAGACCCATTTCTCACCTTATTATTCTAAATCATGCAACGAAGAAGAAGAATGCATAATAAATCCTGGGACAAAATCTGTCCACAAATATGTACAGCATGTAGTCTGATGAACAAGACTTGTGTTATAGCTGACTTGGGCAGTGAATGTTTAATTTTTTTAATTCATGGGTCATAGTTGTCCACAACTCAAATCAGAATATAAGAAGAAATGTTTATACCACCTCAAGAAGGCTTCCTATCAGAAAGGTAGGAAGGTATTTCAAATGTACAACTGCAGTACTTAAATCTAAGTAAAGTAATTTCCCTGACATTTTTGTGTTACTTTACTTTATAGACACATGTACAGGTTTTATACTTCCTGTGAGTATAATCCAATCAATATAATTTCATACTGTATATCCGATGTGTAATTTGATAAATTGTGTTGTACGTGGCTCGCATCTCAGAAAGACTCTGACTGCAACATGCGTCTTTGTAAAGAGAGAAACGGACAGAAAAAGTCTCTAACTCTGCCTGTCAGCTCGCTCTGCTCCGTTAAAACTAATTTACCATACAGAATTGAATACGAGTGCACTCCAGATTTAGCTGCAGCCAGCTGACCGTGTGCTTCTCTATACCGCAGTTCGTGTCCATGCAGCAGCAAACTGAAGCACTGTCTGTTGGAGCGTCTACGTGAAAAGAGAAGGAAGACATTGCTGGTAGTATTGTCTTCAGAGTTGTTAAACCACCTCAGCGCACTGAAGGAAGCCATCTGACTGTGTGAGGGGCAAGATCGTTGATGTCTGCAGGCAGAGTAGGAGCTCTCCTGTCTGACTGGTCCACCAATAGCAGAGAAGATGACCCTTGAGACACAGCCCCTCCTCATTTGCATAATGCAGGAAATGCATACAAAATTTAAAAAAGACAGGCAGAAATAAATACCATGGGTGAAATAAATAAGGTAAATAATACAAGGAAGAATAAAACAGACAAAATATTAAAACACACACATAATAAATACATTAAAAAAATTAGTAATAAATAAGTTGAATAAACAAATAAGGTAATTATAACAAAGGTGAATAAGTAAAGGCACTAATTAAAATATATATTTATGTTCCTTGTATAATTTAATTACTACCTAATTTATTTATTTACTTAATTTTTTGTGTATTAATTGGATGCTTATTATTTATTGAGCATTTATTTATTTCTGTATTATTTCTGGACTGTGTCAGGATCGTCCTCCTAGCGGGGTGGGAGCGTTATCAAGCACGTAAAGTTTGGTTCAGATGGAGCATGACACTGAAGTTACAACAACTCCTGTGTCATGGCGAAGACTTGATCTCTGACGCCACGCCACGGACACACCCATTGACGAAAACTCGCAAATAGCACAACTTTTCATCTTCAATGCCTTTAGAAGGCACAGCACAAATTTGAAGTCGGTCGGACTAAATCCCTAGGAGGAGTTCGTTAAAGTACGAAGTGTGTAAATCATCCAAAATTTGACGTAAAATTCAAAATGGCCGACTTCCTGTTGATTTTAGGGCATCGCTCCAAGAGGCTTTTTTGTGCGTCTGGACAAGATACACGTACCACAGAAAATTCGTGCACGTAGGTAAACGTGCGGCGGGGGCTGCTTCGTTAAAAGTCACTTCCTGTTGCCAGCAGGTGGCGCTATGACTGTCTGTGAATGTCAGCATGTACATGTGTTCAGGGCGGGACTCTCATCCTACATGTACAGTTTGGTCCAGATGTGAGCATGTACACTGAAGTTACGACAACTTCCGTGTCATGGCGAAGAGCTGATCTTTGACGCCACGCCACGGACACGCCCATTGACGAAAACTTGCAAATAGCACAACTTTTCATCTTCAATGCCTTTAGAAGGCACAGCACAAATTTGAGGTCGGTCGGACTAAATCCCTAGGAGGAGTTCGTTAAAGTACGAAGTGTGTAAATCATCCAAAATTTGACGTAAAATTCAAAATGGCCGACTTCCTGTTGATTTTAGGCATGGCTCCAAGAGGCTTTTTGTGCGTCTGGACAAGATACACGTACCACAGAAAATTCGTGCACGTAGGTAAAACGTGCGGCGGGGGCTGCTTCGTTAAAAGTCACTTCCTGTTGCCAGCAGGTGGCGCTATGACTGTGTGAATGTCAGCATGTACATGTGTTCAGGGCGGGACTCTCATCCTACATGTACAGTTTGGTCCAGATGTGAGCATGTACACTGAAGTTACGACAACTTCCGTGTCATGGCGAAGAGCTGATCTTTGACGCCACGCCACGGACACGCCCATTGACGAAAACTTGCAAATAGCACAACTTTTCATCTTCAATGCCTTTAGAAGGCACAGCACAAATTTGAGGTCGGTCGGACTAAATCCCTAGGAGGAGTTCGTTAAAGTACGAAGTGTGTAAATCATCCAAAATTTGACGTAAAATTCAAAATGGCCGACTTCCTGTTGATTTAGGCTATGGCTCCAAGAGGCTTTTTTGTGCGTCTGGACAAGATACACGTACCACAGAAAATTCGTGCACGTAGGTGAAACGTGCGGCGGGGGCTGCTTCGTTAAAGGTCACTTTCTGTTGCCAGCAGGTGGCGCTATGACTGTGGGTGAATGTCGGCATGTACATGTGTTCAGGGCGGGACTCTCATCCTACATGTACAGTTTGGTCCAGATGTGAGCATGTACACTGAAGTTACAACAACTTCCTGTTTCATGCGAATCATCGACGCCACGGACACGCCCATTGACGAAAACTCGCAAATAGCACAACTTTTCATCGTCATGCCTTTAGAAGGCACAGCAGAAATTTGACGTCGATCCGACTAAATCCCTAGGAGGAGTTCGTTAAAGTACGAAGTGTGAAATCATCCAAAAATGGCCATAAAATTCAAAATGGCCGACTTCCTGTTGACTTTAGGCTATGGGTTCTTGAGCTTTTTTGCGCGTCTTGATACGATACATGTCCCCAGAAAATTTCGTACATGTAGGTTGAACGTGAACGAGGGGCTAATCATTTTCCAATTTTCAGGTGGCGCTAGCGAGTCATTTGCCACGCCCATGTGCGAAACTTGTAGAATACGAAATTTTTCACCGGTTCTGACATGTTTGCAAATTTGGTGAGTTTTCGAGTATGTTTAGGCCATGTCATTGGGCCTACTTTGCAGAAAAAAAAAAAAAAAAA
>NW_024044590.1:0-9703 GCF_014851395.1 Micropterus salmoides
TCCATAGCGGGGTGGGAGAGTTATCAAGCACGTAAAGTTTGGTTCAGACGTGAGCATGCACACTGAAGTTACAACAACTTCCGTGTCATGGCGAAGAGTTGATCTTTGAAGCCACGCCACGGACACGCCCATTGACGAAAACTTGCAAATAGCACAACTTTTCATCTTCAATGCCTTTAGAAGGCACAGCAGAAATTTGAGGTCGGTCGGACTAAATCCCTAGGAGGAGTTCGTTAAAGTACGAAGTGTGTAAATCATCCAAAATTTGACGTAAAATTCAAAATGGCCGACTTCCTGTTGGTTTTAGGGCATCGCTCCAAGAGACTTTTTTGTGCGTCTGGACAAGATACACGTACCACAGAAAATTCGTGCACGTAGGTGAAACGTGCGGCGGGGGCTGCTTCGTTAAAAGTCACTTCCTGTTGCCAGCAGGTGGCGCTATGACTGTGGGTGAATGTCGGCATGTACATGTGTTCAGGGGGGACTCTCATCCTACATGTACAGTTTGGTGCAGATGTGAGCATGTACACTGAAGTTACGACAACTTCCGTGTCATGGCGAAGAGCTGATCTTTGACACCACGCCACGGACACGCCCATTGACGAAAACTCGCAAATAGCACAACTTTTCATCTTCAATGCCTTTAGAAGGCACAGCACAAATTTGAAGTCGGTCGGACTAAATCCCTAGGAGGAGTTCGTTAAAGTACGAAGTGTGTAAATCATCCAAAATTTGACGTAAAATTCAAAATGGCCGACTTCCTGTTGGTTTTAGGGCATCGCTCCAAGAGGCTTTTTTGTGCGTCTGGACAAGATACACGTACCACAGAAAATTCGTGCACGTAGGTGAAACGTGCGGCGGGGGCTGCTTCGTTAAAAGTCACTTCCTGTTGCCAGCAGGTGGCGCTATGACTGTGGGTGAATGTCAGCATGTACATGTGTTCAGGGCGGGACTCTCATCCTACATGTACAGTTTGGTCCAGATGTGAGCATGTACACTGAAGTTACGACAACTTCCGTGTCATGGCGAAGAGCTGATCTTTGACGCCACGCCACGGACACGCCCATTGACGAAAACTTGCAAATAGCACAACTTTTCATCTTCAATGCCTTTAGAAGGCACAGCAGAAATTTGAGGTCGGTCGGACTAAATCCCTAGGAGGAGTTCGTTAAAGTACGAAGTGTGTAAATCATCCAAAATTTGACGTAAAATTCAAAATGGCCGACTTCCTGTTGGGTTTAGGCTATGGCTCCAAGAGACTTTTTTGTGCGTCTGGACAAGATACACGTACCACAGAAAATTCGTGCACGTAGGTGAAACGTGCGGCGGGGGCTGCTTCGTTAAAGGTCACTTTCTGTTGCCAGCAGGTGGCGCTATGACTGTGGGTGAATGTCGGCATGTACATGTGTTCAGGGCGGGACTCTCATCCTACATGTACAGTTTGGTCCAGATGTGAGCATGTACACTGAAGTTACAACAACTTCCTGTTTCATGCGAATCATCGACGCCACGGACACGCCCATTGACGAAAACGCGCAAATAGCACAACTTTTCATCGTCAATGCCTTTAGAAGGCACAGCAGAAATTTGACGTCGATCCGACTAAATCCCTAGGAGGAGTTCGTTAAAGTACGAAGTGTGTAAATCATCCAAAAATGGCCGTAAAATTCAAAATGGCCGACTTCCTGTTGACTTTAGGCTATGGGTTCTTGAGGCTTTTTTGTGCGTCTTGATATGATACATGTCCCCAGAAAATTTCGTACATGTAGGTTGAACGTGAACGAGGGGCTAATTTTTTCCAATTTTCTAGGTGGCGCTAGCGAGTCATTTTGCAACGCCCATGTGCGAAACTTGTAGAATACGAAATTTTTCACCGGTTCTGACATGTTTGCAAATTTTGGTGAGTTTTCGAGAATGTTTAGGCCATGTCAGTTGAGCCTACTTTGCAGAAAAAATAAAAAAATAAATTAAAGCTGCAAGCAGCGTTGGGCGGGCCCTCGCACTTGTAAGCGCGTCCGCGCGTGAGCCGGCCGAGTAGCACATTCTGGAGCTCTGCCGGTGCGGCTGTGAATTTCCTACGCGGTTCCGACGCCGCATGAATGTGCTATATGTCACTTCCTGTGTCCCCTATGTGGAGCTACATAGCACTTGCCGCTATGAATATAAATCGGTATTGACGTGTAGATGTCTGCGGGGTGGGAGAGTTATCAAGCACGTAAAGTTTGTTTCAGATGTGAGCATGTACACTGAACAATAATGTACCCAAACAATAAAATAAATTCCTTTTATATTTCCCTGCCTTGTTGTTTATGTGTACATACAGAGGAAGAATGTGAGAACAGCACACATTTCATCGTTACTGTGTGTTAGAGCATGGGAGAACAGTGGATACTTTTAATACAGCCCACACCCCTAATACTGTGTAACTATAACAAGTAGAGAACAGAAGAAAAAGATGTTCTTTCTTTACAACTGTCTGCATAGCTTATTCATATTGTGTAATGAATGAAAATAAATAGGCCTACTAGGCTCCTCTCTACTTTGACATTTAAGATTAGCTTGTTTGATCCACCTTCATACACATGTGACATTACTGTACAACTTGAGAAAGGTGAGTTGTTTTCTGCTCCAGCCTGCCTAAAAGAAAAGCGTTTTTGGGATTAAATGGACTTTATTAGCTGCTGCAGTGCAGGATGAACTCAGAATAGACCCATTTCTCACCTTATTATTCTAAATCATGCAACGAAGAAGAAGAAATGCATAAAAATCCTGGGACAAAATCTGTCCACAGCATGTAGTCTGATGAACAAGACTTGTGTTATAGCTGACTTGGGCAGTGAAATGTTTAATTTTTTTAATTCATGTGGTCATAGTTGTCCACAACTCAAATCAGAATATAAGAAGAAATGTTTTATACCACCTCAAGAAGGCTTCCTATCAGAAAGGTAGGAAGGTATTTCAAATGTACAACTGCAGTACTTAATCTAAGTAAAGTAATTTCCCTGACATTACTGTGTTACGCATGTAACAGGTTTTATACTTCCTGTGAGTATAATCCAATCAATCTTATTTTCATACTGTATATCCGTTGTGTAATTTGATAAATTGTGTTGTATGTGGTGCTCGCATCGTACTACTGACTTCATTGCCCTCTTCAGAGAAGACTCTGACTGCAACATGCGTCTTTGTAAAGAGAGAAACGGACAGAAAAAGTCTCTAACTCTGCCTGTCAGCTCGCTCTGCTCCGTTAAAACTGAATTTACCATACAGAATTGAATACGAGTGCACTCCAGATTTAGCTGCAGCCAGCTGACCGTGTGCTTCTCCCTATACCGCAGTTCTGTGTCCATGCATGCAGCAAACTGAAAGCACTGTCTGTCGGAGCGTCTACGTGAAAAGAGAAGGAAGACATTGCTGGTAGTATTGTCTTCAGAGTTGTTAAACACCTCAGCGCACTGAAGGAAGCCATCTGACTGTGTGAGGGGCAAGATCGTTGATGTCTGCAGGCAGAGTAGGAGCTCTCCTGTCTGACTGGTCCACCAATAGCAGAGAAGATGACCCCTTGAGACACAGCCCCTCCTCATTTGCATAATGAGGCAGAAATGCATACAAAAATTTAAAAAGACAGGCAGAAATAAATACCATGGGTGAAAATAAATAAGGTAAAAAATACAAAGGAAGAATAAAACAGACAAAAATATTAAAACACACACATAAATAAATACATTAAAAAAATTAGTAATAAATAAAGTTGAATAAAATAAATAATAAGGTAATTATAACAAAGGTGAATAAGTAAAGGCACTAATTAAAATATATACATTTATGTCTCCTTGTATAATTTAATTACTACCTACATTTATTTATTTACTTTATTTTTTTGTGTATTTAATTGGATGCTTATTTATTTATTGAGCATTTATTTATTTCTGTATTTATTTCTGACTGTGTCAGGATCGGTCCTCCATAGCGGGGTGGGAGAGTTATCAAGCACGTAAAGTTTGGTTCAGATGTGAGCATGTACACTGAAGTTACAACAACTTCCTGTGTCATGGCGAAGACTTGATCTCTGACGCCACGCCACGGACACCCCATTGACGAAAACTCGCAAATAGCACAACTTTTCATCTTCAATGCCTTTAGAAGGCACAGCACAAATTTGAAGTCGGTCGGACTAAATCCCTAGGAGGAGTTCGTTAAAGTACGAAGTGTGTAAATCATCCAAAATTTGACGTAAAATTCAAAATGGCCGACTTCCTGTTGATTTTAGGGCATCGCTCCAAGAGGCTTTTTTGTGCGTCTGGACAAGATACACGTACCACAGAAAATTCGTGCACGTAGGTGAAACGTGCGGCGGGGGCTGCTTCGTTAAAAGTCACTTCCTGTTGCCAGCAGGTGGCGCTATGACTGTGGGTGAATGTCAGCATGTACATGTGTTCAGGGCGGGACTCTCATCCTACATGTACAGTTTGGTCCAGATGTGAGCATGTACACTGAAGTTACGACAACTTCCGTGTCATGGCGAAGAGCTGATCTTTGACGCCACGCCACGGACACGCCCATTGACGAAAACTTGCAAATAGCACAACTTTTCATCTTCAATGCCTTTAGAAGGCACAGCACAAATTTGAGGTCGGTCGGACTAAATCCCTAGGAGGAGTTCGTTAAAGTACGAAGTGTGTAAATCATCCAAAATTTGACGTAAAATTCAAAATGGCCGACTTCCTGTTGGTTTAGGGCATCGCTCCAAGAGGCTTTTTTGTGCGTCTGGACAAGATACACGTACCACAGAAAATTCGTGCACGTAGGTGAAACGTGCGGCGGGGGCTGCTTCGTTAAAAGTCACTTCCTGTTGCCAGCAGGTGGCGCTATGACTGTGGGTGAATGTCAGCATGTACATGTGTTCAGGGCGGGACTCTCATCCTACATGTACAGTTTGGTCCAGATGTGAGCATGTACACTGAAGTTACGACAACTTCCGTGTCATGGCGAAGAGCTGATCTTTGACGCCACGCCACGGACACGCCCATTGACGAAAACTTGCAAATAGCACAACTTTTCATCTTCAATGCCTTTAGAAGGCACAGCAAAATTTGAGGTCGGTCGGACTAAATCCCTAGGAGGAGTTCGTTAAAGTACGAAGTGTGTAAATCATCCAAAATTTGACGTAAAATTCAAAATGGCCGACTTCCTGTTGGGTTTAGGCTATGGCTCCAAGAGACTTTTTTGTGCGTCTGGACAAGATACACGTACCACAGAAAATTCGTGCACGTAGGTGAAACGTGCGGCGGGGGCTGCTTCGTTAAAGGTCACTTTCTGTTGCCAGCAGGTGGCGCTATGACTGTGGGTGAATGTCGGCATGTACATGTGTTCAGGGCGGGACTCTCATCCTACATGTACAGTTTGGTCCAGATGTGAGCATGTACACTGAAGTTACAACAACTTCCTGTTTCATGGCGAATCATCGACGCCACGGACACGCCCATTGACGAAAACGCGCAAATAGCACAACTTTTCATCGTCAATGCCTTTAGAAGGCACAGCAGAAATTTGACGTCGATCCGACTAAATCCCTAGGAGGAGTTCGTTAAAGTACGAAGTGTGTAAATCATCCAAAAATGGCCGTAAAATTCAAAATGGCCGACTTCCTGTTGACTTTAGGCTATGGGTTCTTGAGGCTTTTTTGTGCGTCTTGATACGATACATGTCCCCAGAAAATTTCGTACATGTAGGTTGAACGTGAACGAGGGGCTAATTTTTCCAATTTTCTAGGTGGCGCTAGCGAGTCATTTTGCAACGCCCATGTGCGAAACTTGTAGAATACGAAATTTTTCACCGGTTCTGACATGTTTGCAAATTTTGGTGAGTTTTCGAGAATGTTTAGGCCATGTCATTTGGGCCTACTTTGCAGAAAAAAAAAAAAAAAAAATAAAGCTGCAAGCAGCGTTGGGCGGGCCCTCGCACTTGTAAGCGCGTCCGCGCGTGAGCCGGCCGAGTTGCACATTCTGGAGCTCTGCCGGTGCGGCTGTGAATTTCCTACGCGGTTCCGACGCCGCATGAAGGTGCTATATGTCACTTCCTGTGTCCCCTATGTGGAGCTACATAGCACTTGCCGCTATGAATATAAATCGGTATTGACGTGTAGATGTCTGCGGGGTGGGAGAGTTATCAAGCACGTAAAGTTTGTTTCAGATGTGACATGTACACTGAACAATAATGTACCCAAACAATAAAATAAATTCCTTTTATATTTCCCTGCCTTGTTGTTTATGTGTACATACAGAGGAAGAATGTGAGAACAGCACACATTTCATCGTTACTGTGTGTTAGAGCATGGGAGAACAGTGGATACTTTTAATACAGCCCACACCCCTAATACTGTGTAACTATAACAAGTAGAGAACAGAAGAAAAAGATGTTCTTTCTTTACAACTGTCTGCATAGCTTATTCATATTGTGTAATGAATGAAAATAAATAGGCCTACTAGGCTCCTCTCTACTTTGACATTTAAGATTAGCTTGTTTGATCCACCTTCATACACATGTGACATTACTGTACAACTTGAGAAAGGTGAGTTGTTTTCTGCTCCAGCCTGCCTAAAAGAAAAGCGTTTTGGGATTAAATGGACTTTATTAGCTGCTGCAGTGCAGGATGAACTCAGAATAGACCCATTTCTCACCTTATTATTCTAAATCATGCAACGAAGAAGAAGAAATGCATAAGAAATCCTGGGACAAAATCTGTCCACAGCATGTAGTCTGATGAACAAGACTTGTGTTATAGCTGACTTGGGCAGTGAAATGTTTAATTTTTTTAATTCATGTGGTCATAGTTGTCCACAACTCAAATCAGAATATAAGAAGAAATGTTTTATACCACCTCAAGAAGGCTTCCTATCAGAAAGTAGGAAGGTATTTCAAATGTACAACTGCAGTACTTAATCTAAGTAAAGTAATTTCCCTGACATTACTGTGTTACGCATGTAACAGGTTTTATACTTCCTGTGAGTATAATCCAATCATCTTATTTTCATACTGTATATCCGTTGTGTAATTTGATAAATTGTGTTGTATGTCGTGCTCGCATCTCAGAGAAGACTCTGACTGCAACATGCGTCTTTGTAAAGAGAGAAACGGACAGAAAAAGTCTCTAACTCTGCCTGTCAGCTCGCTCTGCTCCGTTAAAACTGAATTTACCATACAGAATTGAATACGAGTGCACTCCAGATTTAGCTGCAGCCAGCTGACCGTGTGCTTCTCCCTATACCGCAGTTCTGTGTCCATGCATGCAGCAAACTGAAAGCACTGTCTGTCGGAGCGTCTACGTGAAAAGAGAAGGAAGACATTGCTGGTAGTATTGTCTTCAGAGTTGTTAAACACCTCAGCGCACTGAAGGAAGCCATCTGACTGTGTGAGGGGCAAGATCGTTGATGTCTGCAGGCAGAGTAGGAGCTCTCCTGTCTGACTGGTCCACCAATAGCAGAGAAGATGACCCCTTGAGACACAGCCCCTCCTCATTTGCATAATGAGGCAGAAATGCATACAAAAATTTAAAAAGACAGGCAGAAATAAATACCATGGGTGAAAATAAATAAGGTAAAAAATACAAAGGAAGAATAAAACAGACAAAAATATTAAAACACACACATAAATAAATACATTAAAAAAATTAGTAATAAATAAAGTTGAATAAACAAATAAGGTAATTATAACAAAGGTGAATAAGTAAAGGCACTAATTAAAATATATACATTTATGTCTCCTTGTATAATTTAATTACTACCTACATTTATTTATTTACTTATTTTTTGTGTATTTAATTGGATGCTTATTTATTTATTGAGCATTTATTTATTTCTGTATTTATTTCTGACTGTGTCAGGATCGGTCCTCCATAGCGGGGTGGGAGAGTTATCAAGCACGTAAAGTTTGGTTCAGATGTGAGCATGTACACTGAAGTTACAACAACTTCCTGTGTCATGGCGAAGACTTGATCTCTGACGCCACGCCACGGACACACCCATTGACGAAAACTCGCAAATAGCACAACTTTTCATCTTCAATGCCTTTAGAAGGCACAGCAAAATTTGAAGTCGGTCGGACTAAATCCCTAGGAGGAGTTCGTTAAAGTACGAAGTGTGTAAATCATCCAAAATTTGACGTAAAATTCAAAATGGCCGACTTCCTGTTGATTTTAGGGCATCGCTCCAAGAGGCTTTTTTGTGCGTCTGGACAAGATACACGTACCACAGAAAATTCGTGCACGTAGGTAAAACGTGCGGCGGGGGCTGCTTCGTTAAAAGTCACTTCCTGTTGCCAGCAGGTGGCGCTATGACTGTGTGAATGTCAGCATGTACATGTGTTCAGGGGGGACTCTCATCCTACATGTACAGTTTGGTCCAGATGTGAGCATGTACACTGAAGTTACGACAACTTCCGTGTCATGGCGAAGAGTGATCTTTGACGCCACGCCACGGACACGCCCATTGACGAAAACTTGCAAATAGCACAACTTTTCATCTTCAATGCCTTTAGAAGGCACAGCACAAATTTGAGGTCGGTCGGACTAAATCCCTAGGAGGAGTTCGTTAAAGTACGAAGTGTGTAAATCATCCAAAATTTGACGTAAAATTCAAAATGGCCGACTTCCTGTTGTTTTAGGCATCGCTCCAAGAGCTTTTTTGTGCGTCTGGACAAGATACACGTACCACAGAAAATTCGTGCACGTAGGTGAAACGTGCGGCGGGGGCTGCTTCGTTAAAAGTCACTTCCTGTTGCCAGCAGGTGGCGCTATGACTGTGGGTGAATGTCAGCATGTACATGTGTTCAGGGCGGGACTCTCATCCTACATGTACAGTTTGGTCCAGATGTGAGCATGTACACTGAAGTTACGACAACTTCCGTGTCATGGCGAAGAGCTGATCTTTGACGCCACGCCACGGACACGCCCATTGACGAAAACTTGCAAATAGCACAACTTTTCATCTTCAATGCCTTTAGAAGGCACAGCAAAATTTGAGGTCGGTCGGACTAAATCCCTAGGAGGAGTTCGTTAAAGTACGAAGTGTGTAAATCATCCAAAATTTGACGTAAAATTCAAAATGGCCGACTTCCTGTTGGGTTTAGGCTATGGCTCCAAGAGCTTTTTTGTGCGTCTGGACAAGATACACGTACCACAGAAAATTCGTGCACGTAGGTAAAACGTGCGGCGGGGGCTGCTTCGTTAAAGTCACTTTCTGTTGCCAGCAGGTGGCGCTATGACTGTGGGTGAATGTCGGCATGTACATGTGTTCAGGGCGGGACTCTCATCCTACATGTACAGTTTGGTCCAGATGTGAGCATGTACACTGAAGTTACAACAACTTCGTGTCATGCGACGCCACGGACACGCCCATTGACGAAAACGCGCAAATAGCACAACTTTTCATCGTCAATGCCTTTAGAAGGCACAGCAGAAATTTGACGTCGATCCGACTAAATCCCTAGGAGGAGTTCGTTAAAGTACGAAGTGTGTAAATCATCCAAAAATTTTCATCCTTCAATGCCTTTAGATAGGCACATGTCAGAAATTGAGGTCGGTCGGACGAAACTAAATCCCTAGGCATTTTGGAGTTCGAGAATGTTTACGAAGTTGTGTAAATCAATTAAGCTGCAAGCAGCGTTGGGCGGGCCCTCGCACGTAAAATTCAAAATTTCCTACGGC
>NW_024044591.1:0-5621 GCF_014851395.1 Micropterus salmoides
ACCAAGTGTCCTTTCACATCCTCATCTTGTCAGGATGGAGAGAGAAAACTTTGATGGAAAAGGTCTCTCTTTCTCTCTGTTGGCCTTCTGAGAAAGGAGTCCTTCACCCCGTTTATTGCTGAGCTGCGGCGTTTTCGAGCGCCGGGACCCGACAGGAAAAGTGTCAGGCCAGTTTCTGACATGAATTTGCATCCCTCAATGGTGGGTGACAGCGCTGAAAGGCCAGGAGAAAACCGGTGCATCGATTGGCTCGTGGAAACTATTCAAAGAAACAGATGAGCTGAAGGAGCAGAGAGGTTCTCATACCTCCCCTCCATCCCTGCAAACCGCCACTTGCTTTAAAGAACAGAACTTCATTAAATTGTGCCACTCTGTGTTTGTATCACAGTGTGGAGGAGGGGGGTGGTGAAGACAGAAGAGCTATTAACTCTGCTCCACCATCAGTGCTGTTCTCCTGCATACGAAAGCAGCAGGTTGTCACAGTGCGTTCCCACGACGACACAACACCGGGAACACTGCCAGGTAATGAGGGAGCACACACACACACACACGTGCACACACATAAATGTACATACAAAAAGCCCATACACATAAACACACAAGAAATACTGTAAAAAGCAAAGGAGTGCACACATACAAAAAGTATCGAGATATTTTACTTCACCAAAAGAAGTCCTGCATTACAAATACGTTACTGAAGTAAAAATAAAAAAAGTATTAGCAAAGTATTATTAAATGTAGTTAAAGTATCAGGAGTAAAATTAGTTTTATAATCATTATTATTATTATTATTATTACATGACTGTGTAGGCATCATTATACTGGTGTTGCTGGTTGAGGTGAACTATATACTGTTGGGTAGTTTGCCTATAAATCCATCATATGTTAGAGGTTGATAAGTTGTGGGTGTGTAAAATCTTGGTGCTGAAAGTCACAAGAAACCACAGCTATTAAAACAAATTGTGGATTAAAAAGTGCAATATTTTCCTCTGAAATGTAATAGTAGGATTAGCCTATGATGAAGCATAAAATACTCAAGTACTAGTAGTACTTTGGAATTGTACTGTAAGTATAGTACATGAGTAAATGCTGGTTGTTACTGACATATGCATATGCAGAGTTAACCAAACTGCTTTGAAGGCAAGAAGGCACAATTTTATTCTGTTCCACTTATTTATTCTGCCGTGCTTCATACCTGGGTTATTTTTATGACAGTGTTCCTTTTGAAAGAGTCTAATTTATTGATACATTTATCACACGGTCATATTCAAGAAATCTGCAGCTGTCTGTCCTCGTATGGACACAACGGATTTTATTTCTAAATAAATAAATTGTATAAAGAAAATATTATATAAATTATAAAATACTATCAACTATACTATTAATTGTAACCCTAATACACAGAAAAAGCTCATAACAGATTTTCCCCCCTTTGACTTGTTGAATAAAATGCTGTTTACACACACACACACACACACACACACAGGCCTGGTTGATCTGACAGAACCAGCTGTGCTCTCTCACTCTTCAATTAATTCTCTCTGCTGCTTTGACCTTTTCCTCCGACAGAAACAAAGAAACTGCACTCTTTCTCACTCACTCTCTCTCTCTCTCTCTCTCTCTCTCTCTCTCACACACACACTCAAAAAAATAAAAAGGTGCAAAAGCAAGTGTACACGCATATTATAATATGTACTCACAAAAGATAAACCATGATTGTAAATATAGTTGTACTGTGAGACATCCTGATCAGATCCTTGAACCACCTCAGCTGGCTCGACTTCGAATCTCTAAACATTATTCAAAACAAGCAAAATCTCCTACAGACATATGCAAGCGTGACAATGGGGCACACAGTTTTTGTTTCTAGTTGGTTGCTGACAGTTGGTCTGTTGGTCAATCACTTTGGTCCAGAGAAAGACATCTCCACATGAGCAGAAACGTTGTCATGAAATTTCCTGACAACATTCCTGCTATCTAGAGGATGAACTCTTTCGATTTTACATTTTCACTAAATATATAACACCTTTTTTTCACTAAATAAATAACACCTGCCTACCACAGCTGGTAATGGAAACTATTACTACAGTGTACAGGTAATGCTTATTGTAGATTATGACCCACAGCGTAGATTTGTAATTCTTCCCAATTTACAGTGTAATCTTTTGTACTGACTGTGTACCAGTACAGCATCCTTATTTTGTTATCATCCATACCCCTGTGGTGTAGGTAAGTAGCATATGATCATTTTGAAATAAAGGTGGGTAACTAAAACCAGAATTGGTACCTGTTAGTTAAAAAAATCCCTACAGTATAAAATAGTTTTTAAGTTTCCACATTGTTATCCCTAACTCCCCAACTTGTTCCCTACATATATGCATCAGTACGTACTGTGCTCGTACACTACAATTGGCAAGAATTATGCTGCACAACGCGGGCTGTTATCTAAAGCGTACCCTGCGTTTTATATGACCACTGGCTGTGTGTTTTGACAATGTCTTTTATTCACTAAATTTAACTGGGAAATGCTTTTGTCTTTACTAAATAATGTGTTGAATCTTCTTGGGCTCTGACCCTGAATCTTTTCTCAAAAGCCCAAAATCTTTAAAAAAACTTCAACTTTCTTTCATTTCCCACCAGTCTCTCCGACTTTGGCAGCAAATCAATGACGCAAAAGTTCTATTAGTGGGGAAATATTGTCATCTAGCCTACAGGTTCGCCCTAACGTTGTCATAGGGTTTTTTTGTCATGTGTGTGACTGTTTCAATCACTTGTGTTACCTCAGTAAGCTAATTTGCTAGCTAGCTAGCTAACCAGCTTATGGACAATGGAAATAACAAAGTCCTATCTGGTGAGTAAACCTCAGCCGCCATCCACAGAAAGCCATTCAGCAGCATCAGCCAATAAACCACAGACAGGTGTTGTGCCAGGAGTGTGAATCGACAGCGGTAACACTTAGGCTATTTGGTGAGGTAACAAGCCTAATATTACTGAACGTGAGCTGCGGTTAGCTCACTAGTAGAGATGAGCGGATGATACTGAAGGTCCTAAGCTTATTTCGCTACTCTTGTGCCGGAGCTTGTGCCAAAGTGCTTCATTCAGTTTGATAGTTTTGAAAGTTTTTACTCTGTGAGTAAACTGTGATTGGCACGTTAGTGGGATAAGGAGAGAGGAGAATAACAGAGAAATATGATGATGTAAATTAGAAAGACATAATTGTTCGAGGACATTTCCTCCTTGTTCCATGCAATAATGTAATAAAGGTAATAGGCTAATTTAATGAATTTAATCACGCTCCAATCACATCACATTGCAGCTCATGTGAAATATCACAAAAATATCAACCATTAAGTTTGTACCATGGACTAAACTACACAAAAAATGTACATTCATGATCGTATAAGCAAAAATATTTTATCTAGGCATTAAAATCTGTAATGAAGGACTTCTGAACAAAAGTATACAGGTTTAATAACAACATATAGATTTATTTAATAGCACATAGATGAGATAATAAGGTCTTGAAGGGCTTCTCAATGTTTACAAGCCACCGGATGTCACTGTGTTTGTTGAGTAAATGTTCTTCTTCTAATATTCAATGAATTGAAGGCCACATTTACATGGCATGTTGGGGATTCTTAATTTGCTAATAGACTAGCCCAGATTATTATGAGATGGATTCAAATGTAGCAGATTTGTCAACTAAACATTCATTCTGTGAACTCTATTCCAGCATAGTATAACAAACATAGTCCTACCCTACCTATGTTACATAATAGCAATATCAGGCAATGTTTGCCTCTTTCTAGGTGGCAGGAGTGAAAATTGGTTATTAGTTAATTATTTGTTGTGGTATATAACAATGATGAAGACAGTTGGAGAACAATTAAATACAAATTAGGATTTTTTCCCCCAGGGCAACTATCATGTTTTATCAAATGATACAGAGATTTTAGGCTTTGAACTATTCTGTCTGGACCTAAGTGGCGGACTGACTGACTTATTCATTCTGTTAGATTAGCTGTAAAAAAAAAAAAAACAAACACAAAAACCCGGTGGTTATACTTACATTAAAAATAAGTTCTCATAAATTTGTCATTAACAATTGCACTTATATATATATATATATATATATATATATATATATATATATATATATACATATATACAACATATTAAAATGTGATTTCACCAACATACTCTATTAGTTGATTATCATAAGCACACTTTACTTTTATTAAGGTGTTGTTAAAAATTTATAAAAATTTTTTAAACAAATCCTTATACGGCTGTTAAACTTGAACCATAATTTTTTACAGTGCAGTCCTTCAGCCAGTCAGTCAGCAGCTGTGCAGCGCTGTCACACTTCATCAAAGCTCCATCACCAATGATAATGTGACCTGGCCGACTCAGCACCACCACTCCCTGCTGCCCAGAATATTGGCAAGTGTCAGATAGCCAATAGATTTTGTATGCAAATCAGCCCGATCAATACAGTCTGCCACGGCCCGAGATCTACAACCACGCCACATCGCCTGGAATATTTCCTGTCAAATAAAATCCAGTGGCAGAGCAGAGGGAGGGGAAAAAACTTAATATGAAAGGAAAAATGATTTGGGGAGGAAGAGAGTAAAAGTGGAGATATGATGAAGAAGGTTCGCTGTCAATGAGACGGCAGACGGCCAATCATCAGAGAGAATAAATCAGTGCAGGGCTGTCATTGGAGGACAGGGGAGGAGCAGCAAGAAGCCAGGGGACATGAGAGGAGGTTTTACTCCGTCACTGTCCAAACACATTTTCTTCATACGTGTCAAAATATTTTGTTTACAAACTCACTTTTTCTTTTTACAGAAGTGGGATCAGGGGACACACACATGCTCATAGTTACTCCAAAAGTTCCAGGCAAGAACCATAAATGGATTAATACAGTCTGTTTTATACTGGAAGGGGACAAAGCAGAAACCTTTTCTCAACACATTTATGCCCAAATGTGACTTTATATAACAAAAATGTATGTAATCTAGTTATATGATATGTTCTATTTTTATAAATGAAATATGTAATCTGTTATGTTTGGTCAGAAATAATTTGATACAACCTTATTATTTGTTTTCAAATATAATACTCTCTGGTTATTACCTAAGTTAACCATATGCTAGTGCATAAAAAAAAAAAATTTAATCTACAAAAAAGATAGCTAGGCCTACTTAAAAAGTTGTTTTCCAAGATACTGTGTTGTGCAAAAAATTATTTTTAAACCTCCTTTGCTATATAAATTATTGTTTTGTCAAATGACTGTCAAATTGTTATATTTCACTGTTTGTGCGTCAAATGGTTTTAATAACTTTCTCTCGGCTGCAAATATGAGTGAAATGCTGATATTGTAATTATATTAGTGGTGTAAGGCCAAACATTGTGAAGATATTGGATAGTCATAAATAAATGTGTTTTCTGTACGAATGTTTTAAAGTAACTAAAAAAGGAGAAAATCTGTTTATAATGAAATCTAAAGTCTTGAGTCTGTTTGTTCATGACATTTTTAAGTTAGGGATTTAAACTAGCAAACTTTCTAATCTTCTATTCTGAAGTTATGAAAATTAAAAAATAATTACATCAGGAGA
>NW_024044592.1:0-25000 GCF_014851395.1 Micropterus salmoides
GTAATTTTGTCATGTATATGTGTTTACAGAGGAGCAATGATGAGAATGGGAACTGCTCCGGGGGCAGCATGGAGTTTCCCACCACCAACCTGTACGAGCTGGAGAGCAGAGTCTTTACCGACCACTGGTCCATACCATACAAGAGAGAGGAGTCCCTGGGCAAGTGTCTCATCGCGTCCACCTGCCTCGCTCGGCACGGTAAGACCATGTTTGTGTGGGATGAAAATCTTTGCTTTGAAAGGTCTGCCTTAAACTAAATGCTCTCCATCTGTGTAATTGTGTGGGCAGCATGTTTTGTTTAGACTGTTGGGTGTTTTTCACATGTTGTCTGAATCTCTGTCATCACACCTAAGTGTTTTTATTTTTTATTTCTATGTTTGGATGTGGGATAAATATGTGAAGCTGATATCTCCCACTCTTGTCAGGTCTCGCCGACGCTGATGAGAACTGCAAGCGGTTTATGGATCGTTGCATGCCGGAGGCCTTTAAAAAGGTGAGCAGAAAGGACCCAGCGATCTGAGTGACGGTGTAGCATATTATTAATTAACATACATTTTCCTGACTTTACTACTTTTTGTCCATCATGTTCACCGTCACCAGTTGCTGACCAGCAGTGCCGTACACAAATGGGGCACCGAGATTCACGAGGGAATCTATAACATGCTCATGCTGCTGGTGGAGCTGGTTGCAGAGAGGGTGAAGCAGGACCCCGTACCCGTAAACCTGATGGGAGTCCTGACTATGGTGGGTTCTCTCTCACTTTCTCTTCATATTTGTCTTTGAATGCCTTTTTGCATTCTTTCTTTAAATATTTTTTAACTTTGAAGAAATAAATTACCTTTGAAAAACAATAGAACTAAGAAATGTTTTAGCCAAATTTTAATTAAAATGATTAATCAGTTGTTACATGGCATATGATCAATTAAGGAAATTGCCTTATGTTGAGTCTGAGTGCACTGGTAATGCAATCTTGCATTATAATCGGCAGCAATAAAGTATGTGTTTATGTTCTGCGTCTTTGTTGCTGTGTCCAGGCCTTCAACCCTGATAACGAGTACCATTTTAAGAACCGGATGAAGGCCTGTCAGAGGAACTGGGCTGAAGTTTTTGGGGATGAGGCCAACATGTTTGCCGTCTCTCCTAGCAACACCTATCAGAAAGTAAGGCACGCCCCGTTTGTCTGGACTCTTCGTGTACTCTGACTCTTGTAAAGTCTTACTGGAGTATGTGTGCCAATTTATCCAGATGCACTTGCAAGCATGTAAAGCTGGTGCTAGTATTAATATACACACCTCCTTATTAGCCATTTGTTTACGGTTCATAGTCATGTGCGGGCGGAAAGACAAATGAGTTCTTTATCCCCAGTGTTGTAACAGAGCCGCAGGGGCTCAGCAGAACATGTGTGACTGACACACAACAGCTGTCAGATAACCTGTGTGTGTGTGTGTCACAATAATTTGCATTGCTTAATAAATCCCCTGAAATCATAATGATCTCTTTCAGGAGCCTCATGGTTGGCTGGTTGATTTGGTGAATCGAGTGAGTAATGAGCTGTCACCCAGATATTGTCTTCATATACATATGCCATAGTTGTATCAGTTTTGTCTCATATGCCCCCCTCCCTTCTTTTTTTGTCAAGTTTGGAGAGTTGGGAGGATTCACTGCCATCCAGACGAAGCTCAACACAGACGAAATTGAGATTGCTGTAAGCGTGACCGTGCTTTACTTTCATCTTTCTGCCTTCCTTACAGATGGTCTGACATATCTTTAGAGTGATGAAATGGTTCCTACTTGGCAGACTTTGAGACAGCCTATAGAGGCAAAAGGTCGCATTTGTACCCCCACCACTCTCAGCTGCAGGGTCCTGAATGTCTCTCTCTTTCTCCTTTTCACTAATACTCACTTACACACAGACTCACTCTCTCATCCTCCCGCTGTGTGATGGTTGAAATGCTCTGTTGTGTTGTGTGTTCTGAGGCATCCTTGTACTGATGCCTCCTTCTGGGAACCTGGCCGGAACCACAGCAGTGCACAGCCACTGATTAAGTGTGTGTTTGCACACTCATATGCACACAGACTCCCTCTAACCATTAGCATTTTAATGAAGAAGAAGATATACTTTCTTAATCTTGTGAGGGGAAATTCATTGTTTTTTTACTCTGTTATTATTGTTAGTATTATACACACATAGGTCTGAAAAACACACACATGCACAAACAGGACCTATAGCAACAACACATGGAGAAATGTCAGAGTGAGGGGCCTGCCACTCAGTGCGGCACCCCAAGTAGTTAATAAGGGATAAGTAATAAGGGAGTGACTGGGTGCAGACCACTTTTGCACTCTTCAGTGGCAGTGGGAGCTCAGCAGAGTGTGTAGGCTGTGAGATAGCTTACATACTCCAAGCAGAGGAGAGAGCCACGAAAAGTGAAAGGAGAAAAGATAATGGGAGGAGTGCTCCCTCCTCTATGACTCCCAGGGGTGACTCATTCATTTGTCTGCTTTGAGCAGGAAGTGCCATGGGAGGGTAGATTCACTGAGTGAATAGAGGAGGAAGGTGGAGGGAGACGGTAGCTGCTCTGAGAGAGCCCAGAAGCAGAGATGGAAGATAGCCAGGGGAAAAAAAGACAGGAACACGGGAACTATTCATGAAGCTCCTGTGATGTAGCGCTGAATGACAAATGACAGCTGGGCTCCGGTACTGGAACCTCGCTCACACATGGGTTTTACGCACACACGCAACAGTCAAAACACGGGATCAGTTCAAACAGAATGAACCTTTGGCCTAAACACTTCAGTGTGAGAGGAGTTGTAGAGTGCTGTTGTCGTTTAAATCTTCTTTAATAAGCGATTACAAGTGACACTCATAGATGCATCCCATTCTCTCAGCTACACACGACAGGCTAAGTTGACACACTTACAAAAACGAGAGATGGAATGGTTCTTATGATAGTTAGTCATACTCAGCTGGTTTTGATAAGTTGATTTCCTGTTTAGTTTGTGTTATGCTTGAGTTATTCGGTCTCTTCCCATCTGCCTACACAGTGTGTCTCAGCTCTTGTCCAGCCTCTTGGAGTTGGTGCAGAATACCTTAACTCCAGCCTTGTCCAGGTGAGCTGTCCTATGTACATACACATACACACAAGTAGTATACCATCACGTGTGTATAACAAGTGTTTTTATCAATCAGTTTCTACAATGTATGTGTATGTCTACATTCTGCCTATTTCTCCTTATGTTGTAATTCACATCCTTTGAGTTATTCTGTCTGACCCTGTTCCAGTGTTGAAATTATCAGTTGTGTTTGATTATATGATCCATTCCGATTTTATTTTCTATTTTTATTTGCTGTTTCTTTACTGTTTTGCTGCTGCAGTGCCCCATTTTCCCCACAGGGATCAACTATTGTCAACTATTGTTTTTCCTAGCCCATGCTCGATCCAGTCATCCATAAGATGATCACATATGTGCAGAACCTGGAGGAAAAGGACCTTAAAGACAAGGTAGCTTTTAATATTTGTCACCCTCTTACAATTTTGATACTTTGGTTTATAGAGAAAAGGCGCAGGGGCAAAAAACAGTTGTGTACAATTCCCAGCATGGCACGGCTGTAACGGTTCTGAAACCGAGACAGAAATCCCGACACAAAAGTCCACGGTCTCGCTCATTTGACTGTTGAGCTCTCATTAATATGTATATCTATTTTTATTGAAAGTAGGTTATTGTAGGTCATTTTAGACCTGATTTTAGTGTTTATTTACTATTTGAATCTGCTCCTCTCCCCTTCTCTTCTCCCCACACTCTCTCACACACACACGCGCACACACACCTAGCCTGCACCTCTGGTCTCTCACGGCAAACGCTCCGTCTCTCGCCGCCTCTTTCTGTCTCTCTCTCCCTTTATGTGTGTATGCTGACTTTCTCCATCAGCAGGACGTTTCATAAAGTCGCCGTGTTTAATAAACTCACTCGTGATTCAGTTTTCAAGTGCGTGGCATGTGGATCGAAACCGAAAGTAACTTTAGTTTAGGGGGAGAGGTATGAACCGAACCATGGCTCAAAAATCGAGGTCTGAATCAAAACGTGGATTTGGTGGATCGTTACACCCCTAGAAGCCAGTAAGGGATCTTGTCCTTGTTGCTGCACTCGTGTGGGAGCAGTTTAGTTAGAAGAGGGACTTAAATCTTTTAGATTAGATTGGAACGCTCAGTAGCGGGTGTGGTCTAGCGAATATAACACATTACAGACCTGTAGAGAGATGAGGCGCTGTAGTAAGTTACCCACAGCACCAGTACAAGTTGTGATGTCACCAGTCTCATATGTTGGCCTCCACCTCTCCTGTATTGTTAGATTAGGAGCCGGAGAATGAGGAAGAAATTAACATATTAGAGCAAAACCATGCTTTTCTGAAAATTTAAACAAAGCTTTTGCCTCACACCTCATGTGACATCACTTTTTCTAGCTACTACAACCTTCATGCTAACGATCAATGCAGTTTTATATGATGGGCAGGGTAAGCTAGTCATCTCAAATTACATTAAATATATTAATGTATATGCTCTCGAGCTGAAGATGAGTCATCAAAAATATATTAACGTATTACAGGAAGAAAAGAGTATTTGTTCCAAATTTTCTTGGTACATAACCAGAGATAATGGAACATTTAACACAGGGAACAGACTAAAAAAGTAAAAATATATTGACTGTATCTTTAAGAACTCCTGCACGTTGATTGTGACTTAACCAGGATGATGTAACTTAGTTGTTCTTCATTTTTATTTTAACTGTAGCGTCTTGTGAGCATCCCAGACCTGCTGTCGGCCATCAAGCTGCTGTGTATGAGGTTCCAGAGGGATTTGGTTACTGTGGTGGATGACCTGCGGCTGGACACACTGCTGCGCATGCTCAAAACCCCCCACTTCTCTACCAAGATGAACTCCCTCAAAGAGGTCAGCTCTTATAGGATCTGAACTTTCATGTCTAATCGAGATAAAAATACTTTTTTTTTCTGGGTGTTTTAATTAGTTCTTTGTCTCATCTAACCCTGTTTTTGTATCTTTTTCTCTCAGGTGACAAAGTTAATAGAGGAGAGTACCGTGTCTAAGACAGTGAAAAATGCCATTGACACAGATAAACTTTTGGACTGGCTGGTAGAGAACTCAGTCCTATCAATAGCACTGGAGGGTAAGAAGATACATCATTTTGAACCACAACTAAAATTAAGTTAGTCACAAAGTGCTTTGCAAGACCAATAAACCACTTTCCAATCATTTAAAATGATCAGGCTTTCAGCCTGAGCTTGACGATGTTCACTGTGGTCATCAGTTGTTCCTCTCTTCCAGGTAACATTGATCAGGCTCAGTACTGTGAGAGAATTAAGGGAATCATTGAGCTGCTGGGGAGTAAACTGTCGCTGGATGAACTCTCCAAGATCTGGAAAATACAGGTCAGCACCAGAGCACACGTCACAATACTAATAGCACGGTGTTATTTATTATGTTGCCATTAAACAACGGATTTTTAATTGCTAAAGTTTAAGCGCAATATGTTATGTACACAGAAGCCCCCCACCTCCACACCCACTCTTTTGCTACATCTATTCTTGTGTGGGCATTTCAGGCAGGCCAGTCATCAACTGTGATAGAAAACATTCATACAATCATTGCTGCTGCTGCTGTGAAGTTCAGCTTTGATCAGCTCACCCACCTCTTCGTCCTCATCCAGAAGGTCAGTGCTGTCTCTGTGACATTTCAGGAATAACTTTGCTTAGTGAGAAGTGGTTTGTTAGTTTTTGCATGGTATTAATAATAATCTGTTTGCATGTTTAGAGCTGGGAGATTGAGAGTGACCGCGTGAGGCAGAAGCTGCTCAGTCTGATCGGGAGGATTGGCAGAGAAGCTCGCTCTGAAACTACAACTGGAAAGGTGTGTTGGTATATCTGTCATTCTATAAAGGACATTGAGAAGTAAATGGAAAACCAGATGAGGAAATCTACAGTATGTTAGGTTTCATTATTACAATGAAGCCTGAAGCGTATTGTGTCTGTGTCGGCTTGTTTAGGTGCTGGAGGTGCTGTGGGAGCTGGCTCACCTCCCCACCCTGCCTACCAGTCTAGTTCAGCAGGCGTTGGAGGAGCACTTGGGGATTCTGAGCGACGCCTACGCTGTCAAGGAGACCGTGAAACGCAGTTATATCATTAAATGTATTGAGGACATTAAGAAGGTGAGACAGTCATGCTGCAGATGCTCAGTATTGTCATTGTGGATGTGAAGGCGGTTTAGTGTTTTACTAGGTCAGGCCAGGATCAGCTCTTAAGACTTTATATATGTTATGTTTATTTTGTATTTTCAAAACAGGGACTTGTCCTTGTTTAGCTCAAACCTGTAGCTCAACATGTTTAAATGAAACACTACATTGGGCCCCTACTTTTTTTCTTCCTGCCATGACATTTTTTGATCTCTTCCATCTGAGCGTGGCCCTGTCCAGCATCCCTGGAGCTGCAGCGGGATATAGAGATGGGGCCATTTTCTGGCTCGCTTTTCAAACAACTAGTGTCTATCATGAGTTAGTCAGTCAGTAGCTGAAAGTCAAGAAAACGGTACGATTTCCTCTCCTGGTTGATTGAGTCTCTCTGACACCATGCCAGGAACACTGTGACATTACAAAGGCAGATCTCACCCAGTCCCTCCCTTTTTACTCTCTCCATGTTTTTTATCAAGATGCCTACAGACTAAATATCTATACTTCCTTTATATTCATGTATGCATAAAAATAGGATTTGTCAAATAATTTTGACAGAAAACTTACTGTGATTAAACCACATTTACTGTAGCATTAATGTGTAGTATATAAAGATTTAATAAATGGTTTATAACACACTGTAATGTTGTTGTAAGAAGATATGAGTGTATTTATCCAATTTAATTTATCCAATCCATTTTATTTATATAGCACATTTTAAAAACCAGCACAGCAAACCAGCAAAACCACAGCTCTCATGCTGGATCAAAAGCCAGAGAATAAAAGTGAGTTTTCAGACAGGATTTAAAAGTTTCGAGGGTGGGGGCCACTTTGACCTGTGGAGGAAGTTCTATAGTTTGAAAAAGCGCGGTCGCCCCTGGTTTTTAGCCTGGTTTTTGGGGCTACCAGCTGGACTTTAGTGACCTTGAGGGGGTGTAAACCTGTAAGAGGTTTGAGATAAAACGAGGTGCCAACCCCTTTTAGTGATTTAAAAACAAACAAGATCTTAGTGTATTCTAACATGGACTGGGAGCCAGTGGAGTGAGGCCAGAACAGGTGTAATTTGTTCACGCTTGTGAGTTCCAGTTAAAATACGAGCAGCCAGGTTTTGGACTAACTGTAGGCATAAGAGAGAGGATTGGTTAACACCAAATTACAACTACAGCTACTTTAGAGTGCGTTATAAACCATTTATTCAATGTTTATACACTGCTTATAAATGATAAATCGGGGGACTTGTTTATTGTTTTACATATAGGAAAACAAGCACAGGTAAACTGCACTTTAATTGTGCACATCCATACTTTGGACAACACCTTTAAATGAAACTTGACTATATTTAAAATACCATAGGTGAAGGTAAATAAAAGACCAACTGGTTCACCAAAGTACAATAAAACAAACACTAATGTCTTTAGTTACTCCGATGCTTTTTGGTGTAACTAAATCTTCTAAATCTAAATATTGTTATTGGATATATACACTATATATATAAACTTGTGCACAATGTCCCACTTCAAATGAAATGTATGTTTCTAGAGTCACACTCAGGAGGACAGTAAAGGCAGCGACACTCAAAGCTCATTTCGTACTGGCACTTGGGGCAAGAAGAAAGCTAACTCTTTGGTCAAAGTAAGAGAAGAAGCCCATATAATTTATGACTGACCACTGTCCAATCTGTTTTCAATCTCGCTGCTTCACGCCTGATAATCAGTCTCGGAGGGGGGCTTGACCACCAAGGTGTTTCATTGGTCACAGGTTTATAATTTCACACTTGATTGTAACATGAGGTAGCTTAACTAGGTGTATGTTAATCTTCTGCTTTGGCACGGACTAATGATTACACAGTGATGTTGATCTTGTCCTGGGTGAGAGCTGGCTGGATTAAATTAGTGATTTAGCTGCTGGATGAAATGCTTTGGTGGAATGCTAGCACTACTCATGCAAAGGGGGATCTTATCAGAGCCGTGGCTATTTAAAAAAATACATGTTTGATATTTGATTTGGATTTTGAAAACAGTTGTAAGAGAACAAATTTAAACTCGAGCGTATTTGAACAGTCTTCAGACTGTTTACCAAATGTTGTACATCCCTGGCTCTGATTTTCTTTCTCATGTCTACACAACTACAAAAACAGTGGGTCTGTGATGGCAAAGTAGTGACTAATTATTGTCAAAATCTGATGACCATCTCGGACCTCTGTTTTTGTAGCATATGTTTGTGTGCTCATTCTGCTTTAGGTTATATCATTGTGTGTGTGTGTGTGTGTGTGTGTGCGCGTCTCAACAGGCTTCTCAGCAGAGCAGTCCTCAGGCAGTCTGGGTTGTTCCTGCTCTCCGTCAGCTGCACGAGATTACCCGTTCTTTCATCAAGCAGACCTATCAGAAACAAGACAAGGTAACACAAACGCGCACATGCAAACAAACACACCGTCACAATGATCCAATGTACAGTGCAATGTTGCTATGGTACCCTCTCCCTGACTCCCCAACAGAGCATCATCCAAGACTTGAAGAAGAACTTTGAGATCGTCAAACTGATCACGGGATCCCTTGTGTGCTGCCACCGGCTGGCTGTTACAGCGGGGGGAAATAACGGCCTGTCAAGCTCAACTCTGGTGGATGGACGATACACCTACCAGGAGGTTCGTCTATGGCGGAAGCTTTTTTTTTTTGAGTTAGATTTAATATCAGGAGTCAGGATGTCATTTTATTGATCATCTTTACTGTTCTATGAGACTGTTGACTATTGCAACTCATCCACATGATTTATGTTACAATTCAGAAGTTGATATTGATATGAGTAAAATCATTAGAGGCATAATTGCATCTGAGCTGGTACTGGGTTTACACAGTACACAGAAAGTACTCAAACTTGAGCAGTACAGTATTCTAGAGTTTACCATTAATTAACGAGACTATGGTGGCCCGCTGCAGTCTATTTTGTTCCGCGATAGTTTCAAAATGAACCAAAAATATGTTAACATTAATTAATTTAGCTGATGCTTTTATCCAAAGCGACTTACAATTGCTGTACATGTCAGGGGTCTTATAACGCTGTGTTTTGCATCGCTGCTGAAAACTCACGCGTTCACATACTTTGGCAACCACTCGAGAGAACCACTTTTCTTTTGATGTAATTATGGTAATGTTAACTAAGTGTTTGAACAGCGTGTTTTCACTGTCTCTTGTTTGTGAGAATAAGATCATGCCTAGCCTCTAATTTTGGAGTGCACATGTATTAGAGCCTTTATGGTAAATGCGAGCGGACAGGCAGGTTAGCGACTTTATTCTGTCCTTTCCTCACTTTGTAACAAGTGTTACAGTATGAGAGTCTTAACTGAAGAGAGCCTATTAAGTCTTAATTACACGATACAAGCACAACATACAATATAATTTATCAAATTACGTCGGACTTGTTGAATGTAGCGCAAGGATACACATGTGACAAAGTCCGGTTTTCAAAATAAGGTGTTAACACAACATGTATGGAAATAAGATTAATTGGATTATATTCACAGGAAGTATAAAACATGTTACATGTGTCCATTAACAGTAAAATAAAATGGAAATTACTTACAAATAATTGTTTGATTTATAATTGCTGGAAAAACATTAAATAAATTGGTTGACTTTTTTTATACAGTGTGTTTATGATCAAGTTGTTTACTAGGGTACACACTTGTTAACAAGAGTGCAAAGTTCTTCATAGATCTAGCCTCTTCATTTTGCTTTTGTGCACCAAATTAATGCACTTAACTATAAAATGTACAAAAAAATTGTCTTGGGTGAGCATGCCCCCGGACCCCCCGAGAGGATCGAGGTCCACCCACCATAGTCTCACAAAATCCTGTGGGAAACACTGGTGTACAGTATGTAGACAATGTGTGTTTGATGACATGTGTCTCTCTGATTCTATGTTTAGTATCTGGATAGCCACCTGCGCTTCCTGGCCTTCTTCCTCCAGGAGGCAAGCCTATACCTGGTCTGGAACAGGGCCAAGGAGCTCTGGGAGTGCTTGGTGTCAGGGCCAGATGTCTGTGAGCTGGACCGTGAGGTATGAACACAGTTATGCAAATACATTCCTTGTCCTTGGCCATTTGTTTTTGACTGCATGTGCCATTCTCTGGTTGACTGCTGTAAAGAAACAAAGGCAAACATTAGCCATTTGTTCCACGCCTCTTGTTTCTTTTAGAACAGTGTTCAAGGCAGGTAGAAAAACATACATTCAAATAAGTTAAAAAATGAAAAGTTTTTTTTTTTTATGTGGAAAATTTTAAAGGATCATACAAAGGTTTTAGATGCTGGTTGAGTTTGGCATTGAAAGTAACTAAATATTTAAAATTAGCATGTTAGAAAGGCAGCATTTAGGCAGGTATCCAAAATCAATTTAATTAAGCAGAAAGATGGTATAGCGGCTAAATCTAAACTTGAAGCCACTGACTAGTAGTACTACTAGTGTGTAATGAAATAACAAAGTCTGCTCTTGCCTTTTTTGTTCAGATTTGTACACCATTAATGGTCTTCGGGTAAATGCGAGAATCCATAACGCAGTCCATAAAGCTCCATTTAGTGAAACATTTCAACACGACACATAGTACAGCTCGTCCAGTGGGCCCACTAGTGTTCTGCAAACAACACAAACCCCCATACTTTGCTCTTAATAGTATGTTTTCATGTGTGCAGATGTGTTTTGAGTGGTTTACCAAAGGACAACATGACCTCGAGAGTGATGTTCAGCAGCAGCTCTTCAAGGAGAAGATCCTTAAACTGGAGCCCTATGAGATCACCATGAATGGTGAGAGACTCTGCAAGGAAATTCACTCTGGACAGCATAACAGCCTGTCGGAATTAGTGTATGAATAAGGATGTGATATGAGATCAATAAATATGTTTTATGTGTCTCTCAGGCTTCAATCTGTTTAAGACCTTCTTTGAGAACGTTAATCTGTGTGACCATCGCCTCAAACGCCAGGGAACTCAGCTGGTCAGTCCTGACGCACACGTCTCTCTGCATTTTGTCATTTAACATTGATTTTTTTTTTTTAATTAACATTCATATTTGACGTATCAAATGATCTGATTTCAGTGTGTGGAACGACTTGACCTGGCAGGGATGGATTTTATCTGGCGCATCGCCATGGAAACCCCTGATGAAGAGATAGCCAATGAAGCAATCCAGCTCATTATTACGTATAGCTATACCAACCTCAATCCCAAAATGAAGAAGGTCAGTATACATGGGCACACACACATACTCCTATGGCCCACTCTAGCATTGCCTTCAGGTGTGTGTCGCTATCTAAGAATAACAACTTAAGATGCTGCCATCTTGTTCAAAGCCAGTAAAAGAGGCCACTTGTCTGATACAGATCCTTCATTTTGCTTTGAATTGAATGATGGATATTGTTGTTAGTAGTGAAGTTTGTAAACAGAAAACCAACAAATACTGTGTATAATTGAGCAACTTCAGTTTAACATTCAGTTTGAGAACCAGTGTGTTCTGGTGTATTTCTAACTTCGATACAATACCTTTTTAAAAACATTGATATTCAATACCATTTTCAATATAACAGGGGAGAATTGACACAACATTGATTAAATTACTGAATGTAATTACTAAATTATGTAATCATCTTATCTTAGAAATGAAGTAAAGTTAATAGTACAGTGTGTTAAGAAGAACAGGATCAGTTAATTTCATCAGTACTGCGTAAAATGAGTATTAAATACGTTTAAAATATTCAGAATCGATATGTTTAAAAAAATCAATATTTTTGACAACACCTATTGTGTTTTGTCCCTTTTTGAAACTTGAAACCACATATAATATTGACTTTTCTTTCTTACAGGATTCTGTGTCTTTGCACAAGAAGTTCATTGCTGATTGTTACAAGCGACTAGAGGTAAGTAGCAGAATATGTTACTGTCAGGAGTGAGCAAGCCATTTCTCAGAAGTGGACACCCGAAAGCTCGTTTCTCTTTCTCCTTTTTTCTCAGGCAGCCAGCTCGGCCCTGGGTGGGCCTACTTTGACACATGCTGTTACTAGGGCAACCAAGATGCTGACGGCCACTGCCATGCCGACTGTGGCCACATCTGTACAATCACCATCCAGGTACAGAGGGGGGTTTGGGTAAGAACATGGTTACTAAACCTTTGTTTGTTTGTTTAAGAGTGGTCCTTCTTCTAGGTCTTACTAACTAGTCGTCATAGAGAGTAAATTTATTTTTAAATACTTTAAAACACACAAGTAAAAACACTTTTTTTCAGTCTTGTTGAAACTAACGTTTATATGAATCTCTAGATCCACTAAGCTGGTGATAATCGAAAGACTGCTGCTACTGGCTGAACGCTACGTCATCACTATAGAGGTAGACCCTGTCTTCTTTGCCTTAAGGGGCTCATTATCATCGCTGTAAACATTAATTGTGCTAAATCATCTTAACACAGTGGAGGATCAATGAGATTTTTTTCATGTTTGAAGATCCTTTTGTGTGTTTTTTTGTGTAGGATATGTATTCAGTTCCTCGCACTATTCTACCTCACGGGGCCTCGTACAATGGACATCCTGTCACTCTTCACATCACATATGAGTCAACCAAAGACACTTTCACGTTAGAGGTACTGTAAGATTTTTCCTATTGCCCTGTAACACACCTTTATGGTATACACCTACAGAGAAAATAACCCTGCTCTGTGTGTGTGTTTCTCGCAGACCCACAGTAATGAGACAGTAGGAAGTATCCGGTGGAAGATAGCAGAGCACTTGAGCTGTCCGGTGGATAATGTCCAGATCTTTGCCAATGACAGTGTGGTAAGTGTTATGGACTCTGTAAGTGACAGGGACTCTGTGTTTCTATTTTGTTTTAAAGATACAATTTTACCTTTCGTTCCCTCATCCAAGGATTTTACTCTTCTCCCAATTATGTGTTTCCCCTGAAGCCAGTAAATGTTACAAACTACAAATCAATGCACAGTGAATTCTTCTAGGCAGGGTGCTGCCTCCTCTTTGTTTGGGGGGGGCACAGTGAACAACCTCAATCCCTGTTTTTCTCTCACTCCGTCCCTTCACTGCTCCTCCACCATGTGTTAGTTGACCATGAACCGGGACCAGAAGCTGCTGTCCCAGCTCGGCTTCAGTGACGAGCAAAGCCTGACTGTGAAGAGCTCAGGCACTGGCACTCCCTCCGGCAGCTCTGAGTCCTCGGCCTCCGCCTCCAGCAGTTCCAGCTCTGCTGTCTTCAACTCTGCCTATGCCTTGGAGCAGGTACCATCAGAGAAATGACTTAAACTTACAAAACTGTATACACACTCATCCTTACATCAGTTCTGACACACTGTGCCCACGTTGTTTTGGGGGGTTTTTTCTGTCTCCAGGAGAAGTCCCTGCCCGGTGTGGTGATGGCTTTGGTGTGTAATGTTTTTGAGATGCTTTACCAGCTGGCTAACCTAGATGAATCCAGGTGAGAAGTTACATACACCAAAGAAAGGACAGTATATTTATCAGTGGTTAATGTTATCATTCATTAGGTCATTGTGATACCATCTGTCTGTATATAAAACTCGGCTATGAAAGTGTCGAAACATAAACAGGCTCCCCTACACCTGCACGCATAAATGTGCATGTTTATCTGGCGGCAAATGATTTTCTTTGGAATTACTACAGTTCATATTCATACTACCCAGCTGTTGTTATGAAAACAAGTTTGATGTCAGAAATTTTTATAATTAGGGCAATAATTACCTTGTGCAACAGGTTAAACTTAATTTAACACAGTTAACACAACTATGGCAGGACCATCAAGTTTTTATTTCATTTATTTATTTTGTAATCTCCAGGATAACCATTCGTGTGAGGAAGCTGTTGCTGCTGATTCCAACAGATCCAGAAGTGCAGGATGCTCTCGACAACTTTGTTCCCAAAGAATCCAGCGTCTGGAGCCACCAGGTACGTCAGACTGTCTGTGATTCCTTCTGCTCAAGTGGCAACTGCCATCTCTGAAAGTCTCGGTTCTCTACCTTTCTGTTATTATTCGATGTGTTTGGTTTTAGTACCTGTATTGTAACAAGTCTTGCCTCTCTCTGGTTTACACATTATCTCTGTCTTCAGCTGTCTCTTTTATTTTCTGAACTTCCCTTGTGACTCCCATTTCTGTAGAAGACATTGTTCCAGGGTACAGGCTCTCGTTCTCCATCTATAGCCTCCAAGCAGCAGCACCAGCCCAGTGCCGCATCCATCTTGGAGTCCCTCTTCAGATCCTCAGCCCCGGGAATGTCCACCTTCAGAGTGCTATACAACCTGGAGGTGCGCACACATGTGAACGCAGTAGATCATTTTACAATATACAACACATATTCTCAAACTCTAAAGGTAGATTGGTGGCTCTGACCTCGGTTTTCCTCCCTCTTCTCTCTCTGTGTTAGGTGTTGAGTTCAAAGCTTATGCCCACATCGGATGATGAGATGGCCAAAACCAGCAGCAAGTCCTTCTGTGAGAACTTCCTTAAAGCAGGAGGACTCAGGTAACAGAGAGCCCTGACCGGTTAAAGAACATTTAACTTGTGTTTTTACCAACATGCCTCACAGTATCATTTCTCACGATTGTAGTTATTTTGCAGTATTTTTCTGTGTTTCCTCTGCAGTCTGGTGGTGAATGTTATGCAGAGAGATTCCATCCCGTCAGAGGTGGACTATGAGACCCGACAAGGAGTCTACTCAATCTGTCTTCAGCTGGCCAGGTGCAAAATGCATCACTCAAACATACACAGGGGTGCATATTCTCGGCCATATACCGTGTTAGACTTCATTCTCAATTGGCTGCGTTTGCAGGTTTCTTCTGGTTGGCCAGAGCATGCCTGCGGTGCTGGATGATGATGTGATCAGGGATGGCGAGGCGCTGTCCTCTCGTCCATTTCGTAACGCTGGACGGACTGGGCGACAGCTGTCTCTTTGTGGAACTCCAGAGAAGTCCTCCTACAGACAGATGTCTTTGTCCGAGCGTTCCTCCATAAGAGTCGAGGAGATCATTCCTGCTGCTCGTGTAGCGATTCAGGTACACAAGCTGAAACACCCTTAATTCAGCACCCACAGTTATCTTGTAAGTGTAGAATATTATACAACGTTTGCTCCGTCTCTTTTCTAGACCATGGAGGTGGGCGACTTCACCTCCACTGTGGCCTGTTTCATGCGCCTAACCTGGGCAGCTGCAGCAGGCCGATTGGATCTGGTTGGCAGCCCGCAGCCAATCAGAGAGACCCACAGCTCCCTTCTGCCACAGGGAGTCCGCACCAGAGTCAGCAGTACAGGTGACACAGAAAACACACTGTCAGTGTTACTGTAGCCGCTAGCTCTTCTTATTCTCCCCCAAGGTGCTTTCACGTAAGCTGAGAACTTGTTGTGGTGTTAAGTAGATGTTTACAGTCAATAGGTTCGGTAATAATCCAGCTTCTTTCCTGATTTGTGACCTACAGCCTTTTTTAATGTTTTATTGCCAGCAGCTCAAGGCCGAAGCATTTCAGATGCTACAAACAAAAGCTAAACAAACTAATGTAAAACAAATGTGTTTGTTTGCAGGAAGTAACTGCAGCTCCAGCAGTGAGGGCGAGACCACGCCAACTGCATTGCATGCAGGGATATGTGTCCGGCAGCAGAGTGTCTCTATCAAAGATGCCATCATTGCCCGCGAGGCTCTGTCACTGCTGGTTACCTGTCTGCAGTTACGTTGCCAGCAGCTATGTAAGACTCATGCAGGAGCACAAACACACTGCAAACATACACACTCACTTTTTCGTCATTACTGTACGTTGCTGTTAGTCCTCTAAACAGTTTATGATACTGTAGTATGTACATTTTCTTTAGTATGGAGATTGTGTAATTTCTGTGTTTGCCATTCCTCTACATTGACACTAAATCCTGTGTTTCTCTCACCAGGTTCTTTTTACAACCTCCCCTCTGTCAATGATTTCATCATCGATATTCTGCTGGGATCTCCTAGTGGAGAGGTAAACAACCCCCTCTTTTTTTATTGAACAGACTGCACAGAAGAAACATATCCCAAACTTAGAAGTGTGTGTTTACGTGCTCTGTCCCTGCCTCTGTCAGATCCGCCGTGTTGCTTGTGACCAGCTCTACACCCTGAGCCAGTCTGACACTTCAGCCTTCGCAGAAGTCCAGAAACCCAACTTGTTCCTCCTCTCGGTCATTCTCACCGCTCAGCTGCCATTATGGAGTCCCACATCTGTCATGAGAGGGGTCAACCAGAGGTAATTCAGCAAGAAACACACAAGCTATGCATCACTGAAACTTCAGCAAAGGTCTTGTGTTGATGTTGCTTTTTCTTGTCAGGTTGTTGTCCCAGTGCACTGAGTACTTTGACCTAAGATGTCAGCTTCTGGATGACCTCACCAGTAAGCCAATAAATGTGCTTTTCAGCTTGTCAATACATAGATATGAAGTGTTGTTTCAGATATAGGAATTGATGGAAGAGAGGTTATAGCTTCTGGTTTCCGCCATTAAAGGTCAGTGTTTCTTTCTGCCTTGTACTCTCTCTCCCTCTTCTCGACCCGCCTGTCCTCGTCCAGCTTCAGAGATGGAGGTGGTAAAAGTGAGTGCAGCCACAATGCTGGAGGACGAGATCTCTTGGCTTGACAACTTTGAGCCTAGTTGGAGCTCTGAGATGGAGACCAGTGAGGCGGACAACATCCTCCTGGCAGGACACCTCCGCCTCATCAAGACCTTGCTCTCACTCTGTGGCAATGAGAAGGAACATCTCGGTGAGCGCAAACAAGGTTACTTCTATATATATATATCTGCACCCGTTCAACACATTTTGGAAGATTATTATAGAAGTGGAGAATACTCATATGTAATGTGAGGATGTGTAACTCTTTTCTTCAGGTCCGTCTCTGATCCAGCAGTTGCTGGATGACTTCCTGTTTCGAGCCTCGCGCATCATCATTAACAGTTCGAACCCCACTCCCTCCCCCGCCCCCAGCCATGACTTCCACCCTAAGTAAGGCATCTCAATCTGATTCATCAGTTACAGTTTATTTTTCTGTAGTGGACTATTGTGAGTCAATTTAATAACATTCTGCCATTTTTTGTTTTTTTGGGGCAGTTGACAAAACACTGCAAACCATCACCTAAATCTTTTGTCATCTTCCTCATGTACGTGTCTGGTCAGGTGCAGCACAGCCAGCAGCCGGCTGGCAGCCTATGAGGTGTTGGTGATGCTGGCAGACAGCTCTCTCTCGAACCTCCGACTAATCACCAGGGAGCTCATGTCTATGCACCACCAGTCTGATCCTTCCCTCTGCAAGGAGTTTGATGTAAGACACTGATAGTATTAGTAGCCTATAGAAATAATATTTGTTGTTACACATAGTTTGACAGTGGTTTATGGTTTAGCTGTGACACTAACTCTCTGTGTCTGTCTCAGTATCTACCCCCTGTAGAGAGCCGGTCCGTCTCAGGTTTTGTTGGGTTGAAGAACGGTGGAGCCACATGTTACATGAATGCTGTGTTTCAGCAGCTCTACATGCAGCCTGGTCTACCAGAGGTAAACATGCTTTCATTGTGCTGTTTACCTTCTGTTGTCACCAGGGGGCATCTGCTCTTTGAGTCCAGACTGAGTGAGTGACTTAATGATGATGTATGTTTTAAGGCTTTCCTGTCCATTGAAGATGACACCGATCAGCCAGAAGAGAGCGTTTTCTACCAGGTCCAGTCTTTGTTTGGCCACCTGATGGAGAGCAAACTGCAGTACTACGTACCTGAGAACTTCTGGAAGGTAATGGACAGTATAGTTTTGACTGGAAACCACAGATGCTCTGATTGTAATGCACTCAACCCATGAACTTCCAGGTGTTGCTGCACAAGTGTGGGCCTTAAGTCATTAAGTTGCAATCTAAACATGAATTTACGCAGTGAACAAAAACATGTGAGTTTGTCTCATTGAGAAAACTGAACTGCACGCTGATGATTCAGTATGTTGTGCTGCACATTATGCCTGCAAGGTTTAAACAATACAAACACCCAGCAGTAATGTTTTTTCTCTCTCTCTAAATAACAAGATCAATCAGTAAAAAGTATACTAATCACAGAAACATCCACCTCCTCTATAATGACGCCATCATTGTCTGCAACGTCAAAGAAATCCCTGAACTCTGAGTCGTTGACCTGACAAGCACATGGTTTCTTCAGTTATAGTGTGGCGTGACTTAGTTAATAGTTTATTACCTAACTGTAATAAATGTCCATGTGCAAATGCGTCTGTGGCAGATCTTCAAGATGTGGAACAAGGAGTTGTATGTACGAGAACAGCAGGATGCTTATGAGTTCTTCACTAGCCTGGTGGACCAGCTTGACGAACATCTCAAGGTAAGACTCGCACACAAAGCACCAGCTACACACTTATAATACCTAATTAGTTATTACGATAATGATTAGTGATGAAACTCCATTCCACCAGAAAATGGGTCGAGAGCAGATCTTCAAAAACACATTTCAGGGAATCTTCTCCGACCAGAAGATTTGTAAAGACTGTCCTCACCGGTGAGCAAGAATGTTTTTTCCCCTCAAACTCCAAGTCTACCGTTTCATTTTGAGACACGTCACAGATGATGTTTGACTTTTGACCTGTTGTTATTATAAAGGTACGAGCGTGAAGAAACGTTCATGGCTTTGAACCTTGGAGTGACGTCTTGTCAAAGTTTGGAGATCTCATTGGACCAATTTGTCAGAGGAGAGGTGCTGGAGGGCAGTAACGCCTACTACTGTGAGAAATGCAAGGAGAAGGTGTGTGTATATGCATGTTTTTATTCTAACTACATTGATGTCTTTCTTACATATACATACTTACAATGTGTACATTTGTTCATGTGTACAGAGAACCACAGTGAAGAGGACGTGTATCAAATCCCTGCCCAGCGTTCTCTGCATTCACCTCATGCGCTTCGGCTTTGACTGGGAAAGCGGGCGCTCCATCAAATATGACGAACAGATCAGGGTAAGAAATCTCCCTTCACTAGGATTCACTCTGATGTTTTTTGTTACAACACCTCCAATCTAAGAGATAGAAATATGATTTATATGAACTCTGCCTTGTGGGTGTACAGTTCCCCTGGGTGCTGAACATGGAGCCCTACACCGTATCTGGAATGGCTCGTCAAGACTGCAGCGGAGAGGGCGGAGAGGGGCGAGGCGATGGGACCTCAGGAGGGTCACCAAGGAAGAAAGTCACGATTTCAGAGAACTACGAACTCGTGGGAGTTGTTGTCCACAGCGGTCAGGCACATGCCGGACACTATTACTCCTTCATTAAAGACAGACGGTAAGAGACGCTGTAGTAAAATTCCTCCACCCATCCAGTCGTTTAAAGGACTAATATTCTCTGAAAATCAAAAACACTATGTGCTGCAAAGTTTTCTGATAGTATTTTCCAGCTCCTTTTCCTACTTTACATAAGAAGCACATACCCAGTGATTAGTGAAGCACATAATCTGTTGCTTTAGTTTTCCAGGCGGATTTTAGAGGACCTCCTTGGGGCACATGAATGCAGCATCAGGCTTTGTGTGGGCTGTCCTGGTTTAGTTTGTAAGCATCTCCAGATGTCTGGCTCTGGAAGGCAGGAATGCTCACTGAGGAAGTGGAATGTAAAAAGACCGCAGGAGCTAATATTTGGCACGCCGCTCTCGCTCACTCGCTTGTTCCTATCCCTGCTTAAAACAACTACAAAGAAAGTTTGTTCTCAGGATGTTGAGCTCTCTCCAGGAAATTAGACACATTCTGGAGCTGCTTCCCAGTCAGTTATCCTTTATGTTGTTTAGAGCGCCAGGTGACAGGCTGGTTGGCATGCAGGTGGACACCACGCCTTGGTGGCAGACCTGTACTGCAGTATCAGAAATTTCTAAATCTTGTGAGAGAAAAGACTCAGGACATTGTGTATTTGTTTTATGTGTGCCTTTTTTGTTATTGTTGATTTATTATTCATTCAAGCATGTGCGGAGTTCCCAGTTCTAAAGTTGTAAATTCGGGATGAACCTGAATCTAATCTGACATTTTCCTTGTCCCTCCTTTGTCCATCTTTGACTGTCCTTATCTCTTAGTGGTGGCGCCCGTGGACGTTGGTACAAGTTCAATGACAACGTGGTGGAGGAGTTTGATATGAATGATGAAACTCTGGAGTATGAGTGCTTTGGTGGAGAGTACCGTCCGAAAGTTTACGACCAATGTAAGTAACATTTACAAAGTCTGACATGGACTGACATGGAACAGCGTACATTCAATCGCTAAGCTTAAAAATATGTGAAACTCAACCACTGCACACATTGTTTCCTCATGAGGCACACACTAAGTAACCTTGGGGTGTGTGTGTGTGTGTGTGTGTCCGTCCGTGTGTGTCCGCAGCCAACCCATACCCTGATGTGAGGAGGAGGTACTGGAACGCCTACATGTTGTTCTATCAGAAGATCAGTGACCAGAACTCACCCGTCCTGCCCAAGAAAAGCAGAGTCAGCATCATGAGGCAGGAGGCTGAGGACCTTACACTGTGAGTGAACCTCCCACCATATACTATACTCACCTCAAAAAACATTGCAAACATTGCCGCCATCAAACACACATTTATCTGTAATTTGTAATTTGGGGAAACCAATGACTGAATGAAATATGAAGCATATTATCATCCGGCCTCTGTCTTTATATTTCCCAGGTCTGCCCCGTCCTCTCCCGATGTTTCTCCGCAGTCCTCTCCTCGCCCCCCCAGGGCCAACAACGACCGCCTCACCCTCCTCACCCGCTTGGTTCGCAAGGGAGAGAAAAAGGGCCTGTTTGTAGAGAAGATGCCTGCCAGCATCTATCAGGTAAAGTGGCATCAAGCTGCCTGTGTTGGAGAAGTAATTCTTACAGCTGCTCTGTTAGAAAGAGTAGGAGCATCGGCTCGATCGCTCAGGTTCATCTGACCTCTCCATTTGTGTTTTGTGCAGATGGTGAGAGATGAGAATCTCAAGTTCATGAGGAACAGAGACGTCTACAACAGCGACTACTTCAACTTCACCCTCTCCCTGGCCTCCGTCAACGCAGTAAGCACTTCTGATAAGCTTCATTTATACAGCAAATATTGTAATGTATATTTCTCTAAATATTTGCTTTTATATTTGCATCATATTTATTTTACCTTTTCCCTTCTGCACTGTACTTGTTGTAGTATATGCAACTAGAATCTCTGTTGTCACTCATACCATCTTACTGTAATTCTTTTTATGGTCTTAATTTACTAAACTCAAACAAATCAAATTTCTCTTTTGCTACTTTGATGCAACGGTACAACTAAACCACACAAGCAGTGTGCACAATCTGTGCTTAAGGAACCAAAATGTTCACTTGTTCAGAATTTTACTGTCTAACATTTAGGGAATTATTGCTTTTCTTAGACCATGTATGTAATGTTTCCTTTGGTTCTTTCTCCGTACCCTTTTCACTTTGAACACATAATGGTGACATGTAATGAAAACACCACATTGGGATTACCAGGGAACTTAATTACGCCATTTATTTCAACAATATAACCAAACTACACGATTGTTCATCATAGAAACAGCAATAAAATACAGAAAGGCATACCATACGATTGTAAGTAGTATATTTGTTGTGTGTTACAGACAAAGCTGAAGCATCCAGACTACCAGCCTATGGCCAAAGAAAGTCTTCAGCTGGCTGTTCACTTTCTCTTTCACACCTACCTACACACCAAAAAGAAACTCCGGTATGTCCACACCTGTCAGTGATGAACATCCCTCATGAGTAGCAACGTTAGATCAGTATTACATCTGTATCTCCTGCAGGGTGGACACAGAGGAGTGGATGGCGACAGTGGAGGTGTTGCTGTCTAAGAGCTGTGAAGCGTGCCAGTGGATGGTGCAGTACCTGGTTGAACCAGAGGGACGAGAGATTACCAGGTCAGAAATGACTACATTTGTAATTATTTCAGCTAATCACAACAGTTTAAAATAACTTTCCCTCCATTGGTTTGACGGCCAGAGGGCAGACAAAATGAAACAAAGTGCAGCTTTCTATCTACCTGCTACAAAAAAAGGTTAGCAGAAAAGCGTTGGCATCTCTACAACTTGCCAGTGTATTTGTCAAACTGCAGTTGGTTCATAATTTGAACCATGCTGCAAAAATGACCTGACAGAATAGACTGATTTTCCTCTTAATGCAGTACTGGAAACATCAAGCATGGGTACTGTATGACTGTGGGGGCCTGGGATTAATCACTGCAGAATTTTTGTGGCTGTCCTAGTGATATGTGATACTAGAGACTTGGCAGCTCACAGCATTGCTCACTCATTGTAATCCATCCACATTGAACTATCAGGCCAGGGTCAAATAATTCCACCCTGGTAATGCTGCTGCAGCCACTAACGCTTGTGTCACTCTCTCTCTCTACACAGAGACTTACACACTCGAGCTTTATATACGTAATTGTCATTTGATCTCTATAAAATGTTTTAATGGCACCAATACAAACACACACACACACACACACACAAACACTATCTGAGCCTCTGGAGTACTCTTAAACCTGCTTTTAATTGTACTGACAGCGGGAGTATTAAAAACATAGTGTGTGTTGCACACTGACTGGATGCTGATTGGCTGAAAGAGCCTGTCACTGTGAAATATAAGCATTTAGAGCAAGAGAATAGTTTCCCAAACTGTTTGTGTGTGTGTTTTTGAGAAAGGTGTTGTATTACACTACTGTGTGCAGGCATGGGGGTGACCATATGGTCCTCATACATGATTGGTTGTCAAATATCAGTACACCCTCTGTCCCCTTTACATAGCACACGCTGCTTCCAAATGAAAGGAGATATACTCAGCTGTGTGTCTCAAGGTCAAAGCTACCAGCTCAACCACAACAAGTCTCTCACTATAATGGCGTTTTAGACTGCTCTATGTTTGTGTCAGCCTTGTTCATCTCATTAGATACTGAGGATGTTTATACATCATTATCACATGTTAAATTCAGACTGGTGTTTTCTGCCTCATAGGTTCAATTCCATTCATTCTGCTCCTCATTTACAACACTGATAGTGATCATATTTATTTCTCCTTCTCAGGGTTTGTCTGTTGGAGTGCAGTGTAAGGGAGGTGAGGGTGGTGGTTGCAGCCATCCTTGAAAAGACTCTGGAGAGCGCGCTTCACTTTAGAGACCCGGGATTGGACAGCCTGACCGACGCCCTGCTTTCCTTGTTGGACAAAGATGTTCCTGAGAATGTGAAAAACTGTGCGCAATACTTCGGTCTCTTCAGTAACTTCGCTCAGAGGGTAACAAACCACCCACAAATAATTAGATTTAGACTTTTCTCCACTCTTCAGTGTTCAAAGTACAGACGTGAAATTAAAAGACAATAAGCTGATTTTCCAAGTCTTTTGTTCTCTCTCTCTCTCTCTCTCTCTCTCTCTCTCTCTCTCTCTCTCTCTCTCTCTCTCTCTCTCTCTCTCTCTCTCTCTCTCTCTCTCTCTCTCTCTCTCTCTCTCTCTCTCTCTCTCTCTCTCTCTCTCTCTCTCTCTCTCTCTCTCTCTCTCTCTCTCTCTCTCTCTCTCTCTCTCTCTCTCTCTCTCAGGGTTGCGGTCCTTGCCAGTTATTGTTGAAACACTCGGCTTATCGCCGGATGCTCATCTTTCTGTTGGGACCCAATAGGCAAAACAACCAGGTAGAACTGTGTAATATGCAGCCTTTATTTGAAAAACTTTCACTTTGACCCCCTGCACTTTTTCACTCATGATTTTCTTCCTTTAAAGGAGACCATTATACTGCATATCCAGTCCTATATTGTAGTTCTGAGATTTCTGTATAGCAGCTTTGCATGAAGTTTTTACTTTTAACTGTAGATGCTCCTGTCGCTTAAAGCCTCCCCCCCTCAAAGCCCACACTTTTCCTGTGTGTGTCTACAGAACCGGAGGTGGAGTCCAGCTCAGGCTCGGGAGTTCCTTCACCTCCACAGCACTCTGGCCCTCATCACTCTGCACTCTGAGCTCGGCCCCCAGCGGACGCAGGGTGAGACACTTAATTCAAATCTTGAAGGTCACAGGGTTGATGTTTTCGAACGATCCAGCTCTCATTGCGATCCTCTCATTTCTCACCTGTCGTCCTGCGTAGCTCCAGAAGGGTTTAAACTGCGCGTGGCTAACGCCCCGTCCTCCACCCTGCTCCTTCCCCTCCATGCGGACATCCTGGCCTCACTCTTCACTCCAGAGGGACAGCCTTACCTTCTGGAGGTAACATACAGACCAACAACTCACAGGATTTAAAACTTTTCCTGACTTGATTGACTTCATTTGATCCACATTAAGTCATTTTTGTCATGTAGAGATACAAAAGAACCAGATAATCCGTTTAGGGCGGTGACGTATTTATCAGGACAAACAATCAAAAGAACTTCTTTGACTTTCTCTTTGTCATTGTGATCTACCAGGTGATGTTCGCCATGCGCGAGTTGTCAGGTCCCCTGTCTCTCCTCATAGAGATGGTGACCTACAGTTCGTACTGTAACGAGCCCTTCTCCCTGGGTGTGCTGCAGCTGCTCAAGGTAAAATCATTTTTTCCAAATCCTCAGAGACAACTGTCAGAGCTGACAAACATTCAGTCAATGATGTGTACCTTGTTTTAAAATCTTCCGAATCCTTTGTGTCTCGTAGACCCAGCTGGAGACGGCTCCACCTCATGAACTGAAGAACATTTTTCAGATGCTGCAGG
>NW_024044593.1:0-4078 GCF_014851395.1 Micropterus salmoides
CCAAAATTGATACTTTGTTTATATATAATGGAAAAGGCTGTAACCTTATAGAATTACTTAAAACAATAAATTTGACCTGGAAAGACAACCACTATCAGTTCTACTGTTCGTCATTTACAGCATCTCTCTAGCACTTTGTCAGAGTGGTGTCTTTCTCCCCAAAAAAGCACCTTTGGAACATGGAAACACGATGTCTTAGCCATTAAGTTTACTTAAGCCCTCATGTAAAACTTGGATTGATCAGTTTCAAAGAAAATTAGGAAAGCAGGAACCACCTCAAGTTCCCGCTCGTTATGAGGCTCAGGTTCAAAGTCATCGGAAATGTATGATATAATTAACTGAGAACTGTTCTGATTAATTTTAGATCAATATTCATAGTTTTCAGTCACGTGACATGCGCGGTGACCTGGACAGCAAAACAACAGACCAACATAGCGGCTCACACCATGACTCCCCCGTAGAGACGCCTGAAAAACAGTCAAATTTTATTTGGAACACCTTTCAACTTAAGAAAAAGAAATATGAAATATATAATATATGAATGCAAAGTGTCGGGAACCTGTGGGAACATTTTGGCAATGCAAAAGTAACAAACTCAAAGTAACAGTGTATCACTTGCTTATTGGTTGGCAGGCAGCGGAAAATAACGTCTTTTTTGCCCTCCAAGGGAGCGTTTTCCCTGGAATGTGATGTGACGTGAAAACTTTTATTAAATTGTCTGTCAATGTATGTTTTAAACAGGATTTGTTTGCCTTTTCTCTTCCCAGAGTTTCCTCAGACATCTGCTACAGGAAGCAGCCGTGGAGCCTGGTGAAAGCATTGATTGAAAAGAACACCTGGAGCGGCATTGAAGAGTATTACAGACACATGGGTGAGTCACGTGGTTGGCCAAGTCCAGTGTATCTCTGTGTGTCTGTGGAAACCAAATTGACCTATTCAGGCAATTTTCTCTTTTGTGCATAACCAAACAAAAGCAAAGTGAAACTGCATGAGCAGGGAATATTTGATATGAAAGCCCAAATGCACAGTTTCATGTTGCAGATCATAACACAAGAGGGCTACTTATTGTCCTATTTGTGTGTTTTAGCCTCAATATATTTGCCAGCATCATGTATCTGTTAATAATGCTTTTGAGAGTGACTCTTAGTTCTTTTTTTTAGATGAAGGAATGATTTTCACCATCTATACAAACATTTTTTTTCAATGGCTTGCTTTGTATTTAGCAAAAGAAAATGTAGTTTGCTTATTGTTACCTTGTTGTGCTTCACTGTGCAGAATCATGTATGTGCGAGTTTGACGTTAGAAGGCTGTGTTGACATTCATCTGTTGAAGGAGGAGGGTTTATCTGTGCTCATCTTCAATCTGAGTTAATACATGTACCTACGACTTTGAAATCAGAACTTGTTAGGAAACCACTTGTGATCCAATATGCAATTTATGCAAGTGTGATGTTGAAATTTGAAACAGTCGGCGCACGTACACTGAGAATGGACTTTTTACTGAAGTAGGAGACATCTTGTGTCCAGGCGTCAAACATTTGAAAACATTTTTAATGTGTCCTAACATGTCACTACTTTTCCCACATAATATGCACACATAATTCATCTAAAATGTTTCTTAAATGATGTCTGGTCAAAGGATAAAATACCACGTATTCAGTACCAGTGTTGGTTGTTACAGGTTTTGATACTTAAGTGCTTCTGGCACAATTTAGTTGGTGTATTCTGATTGGCCCGTCTGTCCCTGTCTCTGTTCCTCCACCTTACCCTCCTGGATTGTACTTTAATTACCCCGTCTCTTTACTTTCCCCCCAAATGCAGAGAATGAGGTGTGCAAGCTGGAGACGCTATTGCAGACTGACGTTTCCGTGGTAACCACAGGTGAAGCGGTGGGGGCCGACGCTGCCAAGACCCCGCCGGCCCTGCGGCGCCGCAAACGTGCTTGCTCTCGGCGGCAGGGCGAGAAGGAGAGAGAGAGGGAGGGAGGAGGCATGGGCACAGGAGACCGAGGGGACAGAGGAGTCGGAGAGGACAGGGACAGGAGAGACACCAGTAAGTCCGCCAGGATGCAGTTGTAGAAATGTTTTGAGTTGCTGCTGGAATTCCAATCCTTGCCACCGACGTGACGGGATCATTGACAGAAAGCCTGAATCCATCTTCTGTGCCATAGAACCCTCTGGTGGTTCTCTTTGGAGCTACATGACAGAAACATCAGCCTTCGGTCACTGAACATTTTACTGGGATCTTTTTGCTGTTTATGAACTGAAACGATAGTATTTTTAGTGGCTGTAAACATTCTAATTTTGATAACCTCTGTTAGAAATTTACACGGTGGGAACCTTGATCACTGAAAAAGTTTAGCCTTTTATTTTTATTCATTTTTTTTTTTAGGTGCTCCGTATATCAAGCTGGGAGAGCGCTCACGTGGTGGAGGACCCAACAGTATATCCACTATCCTCCTCATCGTCAGCTTCATGTAAGTTAAAGTGTGCTTGTGCTGCGTGTTTGTGGCATTGTGTCCATGAATAACCGCTGACTTTCTGAATCCCTGTTTTCAGCTTCCCTTCGGGCTATTTTTACTCAAGATCATTTGCGGCATGTTTTATCTTTTACTGCACGCTGATCATATGAATCTTGTGTTATGTTCACTAGTCATCTCACAAACAATGAGTTACTCATTAACGAAGATAAATAGACTTTCTCTAAATAGAGAGTGGTTGTGAGATGTTATGTAAGAAAAGGATTTCTGAGTGTGCAATTATAAAATGGATTTTAGTGCAGTCTACACAGAGAAGCAGCTGTGTGTCATTGCATGTGGACCTCCTTCTTAGTAATACAGTAAGTCCTTTCCTATTTGTGTAATATAGATGGATTTTAGTGGTTCTTTCCTGATCAAATCCACGGTTTGATTGTATATCTAATTATATTTGCTTCCTGCTGTCTTGGTTCTATTCTGTCTGAATGCTCCCTCATTCAGACACTTTCTTCTGCATACTAACAGCCTCACAATGCCTTTCTTGCCATTTCTCTTCTTTTCCCTTCCTTTCTGCAATACTTCTTGAGCATAGGATCTGTATCAGGTTCGTATGAGAGGCTTTGATTTTATACCACTGGCTACATAAAAAAAGAACTATGTAAATGATACAGGAAAAATCCACCCTTTGTATTTTTAACACAAATTCAACTGCCTGAGGGATTTTTAAGTAATTTGTTTAATTTGTTTTTAACAAACCTCTAAAGGACTTGACAGAGGTTTGCTAACGACACACACACCAACTCCATGTATGTACGTGTGCCACTATATGCGTTCATGCTGCCATTTTGCTTTTGTATTTCATCCAAAAGCACCTTTTCACACTTGTAGTTCAGTTTCTTTGGTCCGGAACAAGAAACATATTTAATTGTTGCCTCTTTTAGTTCTGATCTGCTTCATGTTCGCACTGAGAAACGAAACAGATTCCATCGACTGACTGAGTCATGCAGCACTTTACTGTGTCTAATTGTTTTCATTTATCATCTTTAGAGTTTACGAAGAAATAACTCCATGAGCATTATTAATCGAGACTGCAACTCATTTAACAATATTGAGGACAGTTACTGTGTGGTCACTACATTCATGTTTAAATGAGGGTGAGCCAAAGTTCAACATAGGTCTGTTTTAATCCTTTTTACCTTCTGATTGTTCAGGGAAAATCCCCACACTGATGAGCTGATGCACATCTGTATTACCATTGTTATTTACATAAATATAGATCGCTTTATTGACAGTTCATGACCAGATATCTGCTGTCATAAAATCCTGTGGTCCACTTGTAATTGGACCCTCCTTTTCATTCATTTCATTCACCATCTGGTTGTTAGCACCAGAGTTTGATTGACAGTTGTCACAAACTGGGCAAATGAACCAGAGTTTGTATGAACTCAGTCGAACAGCTTTGGTGTGGAAGCACCATCATGCTGTTGTGTAGAGTAAGGGAAAGTGTTTTTGGTCAGCATACTTTTCCTCTACCTGATTTATGTACTACCTGTTCAGTTAAACATCTCCTACATTTCCCAGAGTGACTTTCAACAACCTTTTT
>NW_024044594.1:0-25000 GCF_014851395.1 Micropterus salmoides
CATTGTCACTGTGAGCATGTTTGCATGCTGATATTAGCATTTTGCTCAATGCTATGCAGCACCTAAGAAGAGCTTCAAAGAGCTGCTAGCATGCCTGTAGCCTCGTAGTCTGGTTTTATGATTTTTGCATCAACATGATGAAATATCCTTATTTGTCGCAACAGCATCAATCTTACAGAGTAAAATGTCATGCACTGTGATGTGACGATATTGGCTTCTCCTATTGAGCCTCTTCTGTCTGGTGCACTGTGTCCGGTGCCGTGTTTGGGGCCAGTGTAGTAAAATCCTGCTCGCTCGACTCTGTTTGGCTCTGTGTTTACATATACATTACAGCACTAATGCAATTTCGCTACTCAATGCCCCAACGAATTCCAAGTTCAGCATCCTTCTGAATCACTCTGAGGTTTAAGTTCTCAAGCCATTCATAATTTCACACATCAACAAGCCACACAGAGCCTCCTGCACTCAAAACGTGAAATGGGTCTCTTATGTGAATCGCCATGTAACACTATGTTTTGTCAAGTGCAATATATTATTGCATTACAGAATTGATGTACAGGGTTGGCACTTGTGAGCTATAAGCGGAGCTATCTATTTTTTTTTTCTGGAGAGAGAGAGTAATTTATCCACTGAATCCTTCCATTATAATCAAATCCATTGAATCACACACAAAGAAACCCCATCGGACAGCTTTTAATCACTGTACTTCACTGAGTGGCTTTCATAACAACGAGTGAGATGTGCCGCCGCTTTCTGATGAAGCATTTCTTTCTTAAAAACAAAATAAAAAAACATCATTATATAGCTGAGGGTCACAGACATTAAGGATCCTGTTGATTATAGTATTTATGGTTTGCAATTTTTTAAAAGGTCAGTTCACTCAAACCACAAAGAAACATATTTTCTCACTCAGTCTTCATGGTCTACAACATAATTACTCTGTGATCCATGGATTTCAAAACAATCTGTCATTTTTTTGAAAATTAAATCCCATGACGTTTCAGAGCTGAATATCTCCCAATATCAGCACATAATACCAAAAATATATTTTTTATCATTTGAGTGAACTGCAATGGGTTGTGGAGAGTAAAATGCTGAAAATCTATTGTATAACCTGACTGCGAACAGGCATTCAAACACAGACACAAATCTATCCCGGACACTTACCCCCTCCTGTCTGGAGAAGAAGCTAAGACAGACACCAAGACTGGAACTGGTCTCGCTGGACAACTTACAGATTTCTTGCATTTTCTGCAGTATGGCGGATGGAAATCCTGAGGGGACAACACATCAATTGGCACAAAGTAATGGCTAAAATGAAAAAAAATAAAATAATCAAGCTGCTCAAAAAGCAGAAGAAGCTTTTTTTCATGCTCTCAGAAAAGCAACAAATAACAACCCCCGCAAACCTCTAATGACAGAAACAGATGGTGCAGAGTCTTAATTATGAGGATTTCAGACATTATTCATCAATACTGTGCTTTTTTAATCTGCTGAATGATGCTTGTAATTTTAATCATACGTTTTTTTTAATTTCCACTCTTGGACGGTTCATATCTGTGGGGTTTCTCCTCCGTTAAATATATTACAATATATTGAAAATAAAAACTGAACTGATAAAAAAAGAGAACAGGTTTTACTTTCTGCCAGCCCATCATTTTTCAGCATGGACAGGAAAGCTGCCACTTCCTCTTCCAGTTTCTTTTGGCTGGCCTCTGCTGCCTGGATTCAGAGAGATGAGAGGAGACTGCAGATGAACAGATGAAGCAGCGCAGGGTGGGGGGTATGGGGGCTTTCAAGTTTGCCGAAAAACACTGCAGCTCAATATGCTGACATACTAATTATGGATTTTTTTGTTTACAGCCACCTGTAGTGATGCTGTTAGCTCCCCAAGTGACATCACTTCCTCCTCCTCCTCCTCCTCACTGCCCTGATCTTGGGAGCAGTAGTGTGTGCTGTAAGCAGAGTGCTCCTCCAATGCATCCAGCCATGCCTGGAAGACAAAAACAGATTTTTCTTTGGTTTGTCATGAGAGAACTCATCTCCTATTAGGTTCTATCTGCTCAGAGGGCAGAGCTGTTTTTAAGTCTTTTGGACCAAGTCTTTGAGATGTGACATGTGAGTCAAAAAACAAGGTTTTCCCAGTACCAATTCTTAGTATAAAAATAACGATGGAACAATGGCCACAATCACATCAAATACTTTTTAGTTAATGGAAACAGGGTATTTAATGTCAAGTTGCAAATAATTAATCAAAGCATCCACTGTGCAAAAAACCCTGAGATGAGTTTCTCTCTGTTTGGAACATTTAAGTGTTTCTACATCACTGCTCCTGGTTTTTATTTTAATCCATCTCTGATTGGTCACAACAAAACCAGGATCCATTCTGATCCTGTACATGACTGAGCTGACTAATTATTATTATTGCTTTTTAATAACTAGGCAGAGTAGTGGATGAGGGATCAGACTTGAAACTGCTTAACAGGTGAAAAAATAAGCATTACTGGAAGTCAAGCTTAACTAGGAACAGACTTGGTTAGTTGAGTGCACAAACATACATCTTGTCCAATAGAACTTTAAAGTTCAGTTTTAATATTAGTTTTAATATAATAAGAAGAGATAATTGTAGGAGCATTACAAAAAAATATTTTACAATTTTCATGAATCCTTTGCACTGCCCCCTCTGATGTCTTATCTAAAACTGGGCAGATGGCATAAAAACTAGGTTATTTCTTATAATGAATAAATAGAAAAATGAAAATGTATTATTAATTATCTCACAAATAAGTGACTTGTGCGTCAGGATAATTTGCTGCAGCGAGTGATCTGCTGGCTATGAAGTGGGGAAAGACAGGGCTTACTCGTGTACAGACTGGTTTTATAATCAAAAGCTACTTTCTCTCATCTGAATTAAGAGTTTCCTCCATTTCCAGTGAGGTTATGGAGATGTTGCAGGCATCCTGGTTATGTTACTACTTATGCACGCCTGTTTGTCAGAGATCCAAAACTACACAGAATATTGCATATTTCATGCATTTTATTTTTGTGACTCAAGTCCGAGTCCAAGTCCAAGTGAAAAAAAGTGGACGGTTAAATCACACTTTGTTTATATACACAAAATCACTGTACTAATTACTAAAAGGAATAATGATGCAAATATATTTGGGCACATACAACAAGTTATAAACAGACACAAACCCATTTGCAGAGCATGGTTAGCATCAGCATGTTCAGTAACTAGCAGCGACAGTAGAGACCTAAAGTTTTCTCCGATTCCTACATTTTAAAATGTTGTCCTTCATTACGGTTATCTCAAAAGAAGTCACAGGAACTTGAGTTACTAATAGGCTAAAAACATTCATTCCTACCAACAAACAGAATGAGCTGTGTAATTAACAAGATCGTAGACTAGCATAAAGGTTCAGCCGTAAAAATCTAAGTCAAACAAGATAAGAAATGACTCTGAGCTTAGTTAGCATTTGTATCAGTGTAATTTACAATGTTCTTTATAAACTCAAGAATATTTTTGTTTTGAGGTTACAAAACTACAATGAGCAATATGATCATCTTTTTAGCCCTGTGGTGCTTCAGAGGTAGAATCCATCTAGAACCAATTTAGAGATTGACTTTGGAAATAAATATTCTTTTTTATTTTAGGGCCATAAATGGATAAAAGTAGAAACAGACATATGCAAAATGTTGTTTCTGTCAAAGTGGGTCAGGAGATGAGTGTTTAACAAGTTAACACAAAAGAGCAATGAAACATACTTTTCTTGTTGCCTCTGGGTCATTTTTTGGTGATACTTTGAAATGATGCACGCTGTCATCGAAGCACTTAAGGGTAAAAAAGCAGCTATCCTTGGCCCGGATCTGGAAATGAGAACATCAAAAACATTGCGCAAAAGTTATACTCACACAAATTCAACACAGGGGTCAAAAAAAGGGAGAGTGGTTATTAATTGTTGGATTACCAAACACTGAGCATGTGTGAGGGACTTGCAGCCTTGTCTCCTGATACTGGCAGCTCCGTCTGACCTTCATTAGGCAAGAAAGAAGTGATAATTTGAGGGGTTTCTTTTAAAGGCTTGAATTTTACTTTTCCCTACAGATGATTTTCAATGGGGCTTTATAAGACAGAATCCTTATATTTTCTAACTCATTTATCTGTTACTTCCACCACCTTTCTAATCAGAAGTGCGCAGTGCTATTATAATCTGGTGCTTTTTCACATGTTCACTAATTCAAGGAGCCCAGCGAAGGTGGGAATTGGTACCTACTGTTTTGAGTACCAGGATAAAACCCCATCTTGAAGGATGACCCAGTAGGAGCGCCAACCAAAAAATCTGGAGCTCTGCAGGATGAGACACAGAGAGAAGAATCATCCATTTGATTCTCAGACTTCTATTATTGTTCAGTCTGTTCTGATTTGAATGGTAGCTGAGAGAGAGCACAGCACGCCTTGAGAAAATACAGCAAATTGGAAATGCATTCACGTATTTGACGACACTCGCCCCGCATTTAGAAACATATTTCAAATGCTGACGCACATGAGAGAACCATGTCTGGGTTAGCTTTCTGACTGATTAGCGCAGCAGAAGGTAAAAATAAAGTCAATTTTCAGGGTTCTACAATGCTGCGGTCATGTAACTCGGAAGCTGCCGTAATTGCCAGTATCTGACTTTTAAATAGACTCCACAGCTGTGCATTAATAAACATTTGGTGTGCCTGTGAGTATTTCTGGCATCAGGCGTTGGATGTGGGAATGACTCAAAATAAACTACAGTGGCCGTTCATCGTCATGGAGGAACACGTCACCCAGTGAGGCTCAATGATGTGTTTTTGGACAACAATGGAGCTCTATGGCACAGAGGAATCCACCATCAGAAATTACTTGTTAGCAGGATTATATCATTGTTGTTTTTTCTTTCTTAAAGATGCTAAAATCAATATTTGTCTGTTAACAAAGGATCAATACTTGTATGTATAAGGGGTTGCCACTAGTAATGAACCCACAGTGACTTATCACCACACTCTGCAGATCCCTTCAGCTCTACAGAGCATTTTAGAATCTTTCAGTACGTAGTTTTGGTTTTCTGGCCTGCAGCTTTACTGTTATGGTTCACGCTCACAGCTGTTTCTAAAAAATGGCATAATGCTAGTAAAGGTAGCAACTAGCTGGTAGCATTTAGCTGCCAGCCGTTTCCCTCAGGAGTTAGTGAAGAACAAAACAGAGCTCAAAAAGTAGTCAATACTGGATTAACATTCATCATGTAGACCTAAACACAAGGCCAAATCAATGCTAATTTTTCTCCATATCGAATGGATGTGTAAATAAAGCCATCCATATGTTAATGATCCTGCAGTGGCTCAGTGAAGCCTGTAGTATCTTACACTGCTGCTGTGACATCCTCATTGTGCTGCATGTGAATCATGTTGCAGGTCATTGACTCTTCATCGTCCCAGTAAACTAATCAATGCCCAAACCCAATTCACTATGTAATGATTCACTCCTACCGAACTAGGTCAGCTTTTCTGTACACTCAATGACAAGAACAAAATCAAGTCTTGTGGCCTGAATTTTTACAAAATAATCCAAACTCCTAAATAAAAGCATAGTTTCTTTTCTTTAAAGGTATATGAGCCTATGAGAGTTAGAGAGTTTTATCCTGCAGTGTAGACAAAATTGAAAATAATTATTAAAATGTTTTGTGCATTTAACTTTAAGACTAAATGCAGAACTGAAACCTTATTTTCCTAAATGTATTGCAACACGTCTGTATATAGCGGGGTCTCTAAATGCAACGTATGAGGTAAGTATAGTTTCTCCATTTGCTTGTGTTTTCTCAATCTGTAACACATAGGGAGGGGGCTCTCAGCCACCATAACTCCCAGACTTTACCTTCCAGAGGAGTCCTTCGTACTTCTTGACATGTTGCATCATACCCTGCAAGGGACAGATATGAAACATTAAGAAAGAAAGAACAAAAAAAAAAAAACAGATCTAAGTTACTTCAGGAGGCGGACTTTCAGCTGAGCACTCACTCGATGAACAATGATCTGCTTCATTGCCGAATCACTAGCCAGGTCAAACACTGTCTGGCCTGTGAGTAATGGACACATAAGACAAGTGGGGCTTTAGTACAACAGAACACACAGAGGGGGGAAAAATGCCTGATTGAACCATATTTAAAGGCCAGTGAAAACCGTTATAAATTGGAAGTCATTTACATTCGAACCAAGCCCAGCTTGTGTCTGTCTCACGTAATCATAGTGTTTACATTTTGTGAACTGATAATCACGCTCGAGTCCCAGAAATAACCACGGAGGTTGGCAAAAATAATCAGAGGTTAAACTTTGAAAATATCTTCGGTAATGAAAGCTGTTTACTCAGTCAGTTGCCATTTGTGTTTGGGTGGATAAATGAAGACATATCTTTTCACTCAATGCCAGAAGGAAAGTTTTTTGGATCAACAGTCTTAAAGAAATGTGGAATATGGTTTGTTTAAGGATAAGACTGGTGTATATTCTATATTTTTCTTACTTTTTATCAAAATACTAAACCCAACAATGTCTCATTACTTTCCACTTTCTCCACCTTGTATGTGGTTCTCACTGTTTGGTCTTTAATAGTTTTTGGACATCAGTGGAATTTTTACGGCACAAAGGAATAAGCTACATCAGGCTACACAGGGAATACTTGTAAGTATTATCAATTAATTTTTGGTTTTGGTCTTTTCAAGTGAAACATTGAATATAGCCAGCCTTTACAGACAGAAGTCATTAATTTTTGGCAGCCCTAGCTGATGGGTCTTACCATTCTTGTTCTTGATGTTGGGGCTTGCTCCACTTTTTAGCAGCTTCAGGGCACACTGCTTCTGGCCTCTATAGGCTGCAGAGTGCAGCGGAGTGTTACCCAACAGATCTGTGCAGTTGATGTCTGGAGGCTTTTTCCTGCTGAGCTGCAGCAAACACACAGGAGAAAAACAGATGGGCTGTGTGGGCCTAAATGTCCTGCAGGTCTTTATTATTCTGCTTAGAACTGAAGGATGAGCCTTTTATTTTGCACTCCGTGTCCAAGAGCTAGAATAGCTTTTCAAATCTGAACTGCCAGTGTTCATTTTGTGTGTCTGAAGACTCTTGTGGCACATACTGCAAATAGCTTTTTCTGATGCAGTTTTTTCATGGACAATTGTGTTGTTGTCTCTGAGATTTAAAAGGGCGTAGTTGACTTGTAGGCCTACTTGTCTGGACTTGTGAACTTATGTGACAATAACTGAGTGTACCTGTAAACGAAAAAGACTAACAGTCCTCAGTCATGCTTGCGGGTCTGTGAGGCTACCACATTTACATTTACTCATTTGGCAGACGCTTTTATCCAAAGCGACTTACATTTGAGGAACAACATACAAGCATCAACAGAGCATCAACTACAGATCTACGACTGACAATACATTCTAGTAAGAGCTCACAGTACATATCAAACCAGCATGCTAACATGCTCACAGTGACAATGCTAACATGCTGATGTTTAGCAGGCACACACAAAAAACATCTTTTGACCTGAAAATGGTGTTAGATGGACAACTGAGAGGATCGCCAAAGTTATTTCAATTCATCCTGAGGGGAACATGAATGCGTGAACCAAATTCATGGCAATCCATCCACTAGTTGTTGAGATATTTCCCTTAAAACCACTAATATCATTTCCCTTTATTTTAAGTTCATGGTCAAACTAAAAAATAAAAGGGGATCACCAAAGTCATTAGGATTTATCCTTTGGGAACTATGAATGTCTGTACAAAATATTTCAGTCTGGACCAAGAGGGTGAGATCGACAGACTAATACTGCTATCCCTATAGCCACGCCGCTAGCATGGCTCCTTTTTTCCCCCCTAACTGTAGTGACTACAGAAATTTGTTCAAATTAGCTGAGGAGATTGTACACTATTATTGGTCAAAATATAATATTAAAGTACATGTTTCAGACTTCTGTTTCATATCTTTGAGAGTATTAGATTAGTTATCAGCATCTGGCACTAACCAGCTCAGTTAGAGTTGAAAGGTCTCCTTCTCGTGCAGCTTCCAAAAGTTCCTCCTCTAGTTTCCTCTCCTCTGTTCTCTCGGCCGCTGGTATCAGTAAAAGGATGGGATTTACAAGAAAAAAAAATGTAGGAGGATTTTAGAATCTATAAATTATATAAACACCTTGTATGAATTAATATTTTAAAAGATCAAGCATGGAGATTTGATAAATTCAATGAAATCTCTTAGATGAGAAAGTGTCTATCTCACCTTCGAGCATGCTTCTGATCTCTGCATTCTGCGTGACATCTTTGGGAATCTGTGCTGTCCCATTGATGACAGTAGCACATGCATCATAGTGCAGCAGCAGCATGACAACCTCCTGATCAATACGTGATTGTTTGATTGATTGATTGACTGAATGGATGAATAAATGCATGCACAAAACCATACTATCAACAAAGAGACGAGAAGTGTAAACTTAAAATCTGAAAGGCAAATTGATGAAGTATGGAGGTACCTTTCTTCCTGTGAAGGCAGCTTTGTGCAGAGGTGTGTCTCCGATATTATTGGGCAAGTTAACATCTGCCCCTGCCTGCAGGGTGCAACACACACACACACACACACACACACACACACACACACACACACACACACACACACACACACACACACACACACACACACACACACACACACACACACACACACACACACACCCCAGCCATCCAGTTATTCAAAAAGTAAAATATTTAAAAACTTAAACTGTTTTAATGTTTTTTTTTTGTTATTTTTAAAGAAACCCCACCTTAAGTAATTCCTCCACTACATCTTTGTGTCCAAAGTAACAGGCCAAGTGAAGAGGCGTCCATCCCAGGTTAGACCTCATCTTACCTGAGAAAACACATACTTTGTTACACTACAAACTTTGATTGATATTACTCCCGCGTGTTGCTCATGTACCTTTGCAGTTTATGTTGATCTGAGTCTCTTCCCTTATCTTGGACATGAGAAGCCTCTGTATCCCAGGCAGATCTCCGTTCCTGGCGTATTGCAGGAACTGCTCCTCTGGCTCCAGCTCCTCCATGGACCCCTGCAGAGGAAACACAGGAAAGAAACAGTGACAGCATAAAAAAGATGCTTTCAGAAGGACATGTGTGCCATGTCTCTGAAAAGAAACCCAGGAGGTTTATGCTCCTTACTAATCACTGCCGCCAACTAAATGGCAAGAAAACCGATACGCCTGTAGGTTTATCAGTGGAAGCACGTGTTTTTTCTATAAAGGCAACATTTGAGTCTTTGTACGAAATGCAAATAGATATGTATATCCGACCTGATGACGTCACTGTGACAGCATCAGGCTTATTGTTTTCAGTTTTCACAATTTGCAGTAGTCCCTGTGATGAGAGAAGTGAACTTGATAAAAATCACGGGAGTGTGCACCTTTAAAGCGACTCATCAAACCTCGTGTTCAGCCAGGAGAAGTTGTTGGTTTGTATTGCTTAATAAGTCATTGTCTCTCATTGTTTAGGACACGTGAGGAAATAGTCACAAGAGTGTTCAGACAGGGAGGAAAAGCAACTTTCAAAGGGGAGAAGAAGGAAATAAGAAATATTACAAAATATACTGTCACCAGATCAGCCTTACAGGAAGGAAACAAATCCTGTTGTTCCCGTTTACAGCCTTAGTCCTCATGACGTTCTACATTTGCCCTCAAAACGTTGGTATGCACAGGCAACAAAGATGAATCTTGCTTTAACCAACGCTATGGCACAGGAACAGGTTTACCTGGGAAGCATGTGACAGTAACGGATACTCGACCTGTTTTTCTTCTGAAGGATTCAATCTCTGGGAAACACCTTCAATATTACCTCTAAACTGTAACTTTTTATTGCAACAGCATTATTAGCATTTAAATATTCATATTTGAGCGTGTGCAGTTGTATATAACCAGTTACATAAAATTTCCCCTCGAAACTTATCAATTGATTTAATTTCAAATTAGGGTTAGGGTTAAATTAACAGTTTGAGGTCCAAAGGCATTAAATGAAGCAATGAAATAAAGGATATATTAGATTGTGAAAATTGTGAATAACTTTTTTCTTCCTTCCTCTCACATTAATCATCTCACAGCCCCTCAGATTTATCTTGTGGCCATTTAAAGGGGGTGTGACCTATAGTTTGGTAACCAACCACTAGACTAGAATCTATCAGTCACATGGGCAATTTTTCAGCAGAATGACCTTTACATTTTGCTGATAATACTTCTGTAGGCTACTTTTAATTAAAAAGGATTTTTAATGCAGGACTTTCACTTGAGTTTATATTAATGTACAGGTACTTTACTTTAGTGAAGGATCTGAGTCCTTCTTCCACTGCTATCTTGAAACTTTTACATTTGCTTTTTCCAGATTCCACAGTTTGTGAACATGAACTTTCATAAACAGGAATAATCAAATAATCATCCAAGCTGAAATAGTCCAGCCCAAATCTTCACATCTGTAGGCTAAATTTATTATGCATAATCAGTCTAAAGTGATGCCAGTTTTTTTTGCATAAAGCAGCTGTGGCCAGTAGACATGAAACAGGCTGATGTGTCCTTAGAATAACACACCAGCAAGCTAATGATCAGCAAGCAGGATAAACAGACACTTACTGCTTCAACTAATCCAGTGCTATGAAGTCAAATCCTGGGTGGTCGGACACAGCTGCTCTCACACAGGCCCTCTGTGAGGCTGCATGTGATGTTTTAAGCCCAAATAGCTCGGCGCATATCGTCCCACACATCACACGGTCACTCACACACACTCCACACCGACCGTCTTCATCTGACGCTGAGATGACTGATGGCGAAATACAGCTCAACCTCTCTCTCACTTCAAACGCCTCTGTTTTCTGTTTACACTGACATCAGCTGATCGTCCCAGGACGGAACTCCTGGTCGCTCTTTTCAAAATAAAAGCAGTTGACTGATATTTTAATCGCATAATAAATAAGTCACGCGCCCTCTTACACATTAATACAGCAATTAGAAATTATAAAATTACAAATACTTTGTTCGCTACGCTTTGTCTTTTGTCTCGGCTTTGTGAAAGCAAAACACGCGAGAACCCGGAAGCCAAAAACACACGCACCCAATCAGCTTTGCCCTGGAAGTAGTTTACAATTCCACACTTACAGACTGGATCTGGATATGGTTCATGTGCTCTAAGTTTTGTTGAATCTTTTTAACGCACTTCGTTTTTTATGTTTTAATGGCAGGGACTTGATGATGACATAAACAGATGGCAGACATCATAAATCCGGAGAATGAAGGAGATCTTCAGGCTCAAGTAAGCTTTGTGTGCTCTGACAACCCCTCTGATGAAGTTAAGACATTCTAGCAAGCTGTGTTTAGCCTAGTGCCTGTTTTGTTGTAGTGTTTTGATGCGTCCTGCAGAGAGCGTATATGTCAAATAGTAATTGTTGGCAGGTGTAGCTTAGGTCAGTTTACAATGGTTTAAAACGGAGTTCAAATTTCACTGAGAAAAAAGCCAGGCAGGCTTTTGACATATCTGAAATTAACAAATCCTTTTCCATATCACGCTGATAAACATGTAGGTATAATGAAAATGCACCAAACTAAACAGGGATGCACCCCCCCCCCCCCCCACACACACACACACACCCCGGAGGTTGCTCCCAATGTGTCTGGATTCATTAACACATAAATGTGATGGTTGAAGCTCAGCAAGGGCTGTGCAGTGCACACAGAGGCCACTCATCAACAGAATGCAGCCAAAACAGCAAGAAAAAAGACAACACATGGACACAAATTAACCACACCACAAGCAAATATTATTAAACTTGTAGTTTTGCTGAAATGTATTTTTACCCAGTGTCTTTAAGTTTGGCCCCAGTTAGTGCCTCTCACGTATTGCCGTTGCTTTTAAGTCACAGAGCTAAGCATCCCATTTTCCTGAGGAATAAACACCCAGTTATCTTTGAAAACAATTTTTTAATCCATTTCCCAAATTACATTTTCCTATCCAGGTAGCCAGAAATGTCACACTTCCTAGTTACTTAGTAACATCAATATAGACAAATAATAAGTGATAATATAATGTTTGAATTTTTTTAAATACCATATAAATTGAACAGGGAAATAAGTAATTTCCAGTTACAATATGTGTTTGGACTAGGAAACAGTGACCCAACGTTGGTAACGGGCTAAAAATCTCTTTTCTCATGCAGCAGGCAGAATATTTTATTGTTTAACACAGTTATATATATATTTTTAATCTAGATGGTTAGAAGAGTCTTTTGAGGATTCTGGAGATACCTTCCGAAGTGTGTTATATGTGTGAGATTATAGACACCACTCTTGTGTCTGTACACTAAACATGAATGCATGCCAGCAGGCAGTTAGCTTAGCTTAGCATACTGACTGGAAACAGGGGAAAGCAGCTAGCCTGGCTCTGTCCAAAGGTAACAAAAATCTACCTACCAGCAGCTCACAAATTAACACAGAGGGTGACTTGACATTTTCATACTCTCATTTTTGTACAGAGTAAACAAACAACCTATTCCATGTTAATTAGCGAGCTTAAGAGGTGCAATAAACGTCCAAGCATATTTCCCAAAATATTGAACTGTTGATTTAAATGACGCTCTGGGTTTTTCAAATATCAACAGATATATATTTTCTTTTGGAAAATTAAATGTTTAGATCTGTGACATTAAATGTAATGGTAGTACATAGAAGACACAAACTAAGGCTTGCTGCAGTTTAATATTGTGCTTTTGATGCGTCTGTGCAGTTGGATTTTGATGATATAGTGTCACTAAAGATACATTAGATTAGAATTTGAAACCTTCAGTACCTCACTGCTGGTCCAAATGCTGAAATGGCTTTATGTCAACAGACACATATGATGACGCTTTGTTGTGGTTTCCTCTCATTTAGATTGAAGAGGTCGAGGCTCTGTCTTCCATCTACGGGGATGAATGGTGTGTTATAGATGAAGCATCCAGAATATTTTGCATCAAAATATCCAACGAGTTGGAGAGATTGACGGCATGTTTGCAGGTAGAGAAACAAAAAGTCTTGCATATTAAGTGTCTGGCATTGCTGTTTGTTTGTAATCCACTTTATTAATTTTTTCTTATTGATCAGATAATTCTCCCACCTGATTATCCAAGCGCAGCCCCCCCCATCTACCAGATCAAGTAAGTCTATTTGCCTTTCAAATGTAATCTTGCGGTGATCTGCTGAATTGATAGAGCTACATCCCACTCAAAAACCCCCTCCTCTTCCTACTTAATAACCCTCTGTTTGTTCTGGCCTTTTGTAGTGCTGCGTGGTTGCGAGGCCCAGAGAGGGCCAAATTGGCAAACAGCCTGGAAGACCTCTATGTGTGAGTGTTTCTCATAATTTCTGACTTCCCAAGGAGGTACTGTAGAGTGAAATTAGCCACAACAAAAGCTTTTCATGATTGTTTCCACAGTGCAATTTCTCTGAAGTCTGTAGAGGATCCACCCTCATATGGAAATATTTAAATTTCAACAGGGTGCATGCGGGGGAGAGCATCCTCTACCTGTGGGTGGAAAAAATTCGAGAATTCCTCGTGGAGAAATCCCAGAGTTCAGAAACAGGTGAGGTGTGAAAACTGAAGTTCATGCTTGGGGGACACACTTACTCAAGCAATTCAAAATGATTGAAATCTTAATAGACATTTGTCAGTCCAGAAGAATTTCCTTTATAACACGGAAAGGGCAATCTTTTTTTATGCAGTCATTTTATCAGCTGAAGATAGCTAGCGCAAGATAATGTTCATGCTAAATCTCAGCAAGTCCACTCTTTGAATTGTCATCAGTTGGCTTTTCAGATGATTTGCTTTAAAACTATATACACGATATCATGCTTAAAGAATGAGGCTAAAGCTAAATTTTTAGGGTTAAAAGTAATCACCAGCAAGTATACTCACCAGTTGATGATCCATGCAGAAACCATGGCAATGAGAGAGTTTGTGTATTGCAGGGAAGAGCTCGAGGGCCCTAGAATTGTAGTACAGTAATATAAAAAGATTTTTGCTTCAGTCTTAATCCTTTTAAACAGTATATTTCATTTTTAAAAGAAAAATTATTTTTAGGATGAGGAATAACACACTTAACACTATCTAGCTCAAGTTAGGCTGGGCTAGCTGGAATGTAAACTTCCCCAAACCATATCCTTGCTAATAGCTTCACTTGTTGCTAAATTAAGCGCTAGATGCACGGCTCACTATAGCCGCACTTCCGCTTTGGCTTCACTTTTCAGCCCAGGAGGTTGCCGCTTGGTGGAGACGCATTCTAATCAGTCAGGTGTGAACTGACGTACCTGGAGCTGTCCACGTGTGATCGGCTCACCCAAGACGCATGTTAATGCCAGGTGTAAACAGCCTCTCTGACTGGAGTGTCCTAATTTTGGGGGTGGGGTTTAGTCAGTTCCACACTTTCCAATAAGCTGAAATACATGATAACATCCACACATGTTAACAGCTTGGCTCTGATAAATTATTAGATCATTTTTTTTATAAACAAATAGTCGTATCAAAGGTCCAGATGAATCTACTTCCCTGACTGAAGCCTCATCTAAATGCATCTTCAATCTAACTTATGTAACGATGCTCCTCTGTGAGTTATCCAACTATTTGGTGGTCTAAAGCTGTGATAAGATAAGCACAAAGGCCTGTAGAGGCATTAGAAACCCCATATGTGTCTGACTTTGAGTGACTGCATTGAATTAAGATCGATATCTATGTAATGCCTTCTGTTACCTTAGCAGTAGAGTCTTTTCAAGTGTAAAAACCGTAAAAGATACCCAAATTAAAGATTTTATACAAGTGTCACTAGGCTTCAGGTTTCTCAGGGAGTCTGATCTGTCTCATTTATCTATCGCCAAGGCCAGCTATTGTGGAGGCACACAGTCTCTTTTGAGCTACAAGGCTGAAAAATATTAACCGTCCTCCCCATTCTTGTGTGAATATAAATTGTCCTCTCTATGCGATTCATGTGGTAATAAGTATAACTGGTCACAGCACTTAAGCTCAGAGGATCAGGATTGACGGCTTATTCCCATTCAAATGACAAGGACGTGGGGGAGAGAGAGAGAAAGAAAGGGGGGAGCGATAAGGCCGAAGATGCACATTTTGCAGAAAAGGAAATGAAAAGGGAGTAAACATGACAGAGAGGACATGAAAAGCAAAGAGAAATAATGGCTGAAAAACATCAGAGAGGCCAAATGTTTGTTCACCGAAATATGAAGTCCCACTATTAATTAATTTCTGCATGCAAGTGCAGGTGATCTTCTGTATGTGTGTGCATGCAGACAGAGAAGAAAAACTATAGACATTACTTAGCTTCACATTGTCACTGCATGCTTGTTTGTATCATTTGTAACCATTTCAACTTTGATCACAGTTTTTAATTTAGCAGGCTTTCCTTTCTTCAAAAATCTTGAAAAGTCTTATCTACTTCTCATGGAGAATGATAAAGGATAGGTCTGGTGATATGTTGTTTTAATACAACCCTGCGTAATGTCTGCAGGTATTCCTTTCAGGCTGCATTGTCTGCGGTGATAAAAGACATCTGGGTGTCATTTTGTCATGTTAAGTCTGTGGTTCATTCCTGTTTTTTTTCCATCTCAGGAACATTGCTAAGATTAGATCTGTGTTAGAGGGAGATGCTTGATCATCGTTTTATTTCATCATGTTTGAATTATTGCAATGTACAGCTTTACAGCAATCTTCTATGGACCGACTGCAAGTTGTTCAGAATGCAGCTGCAAGACTTTTGACTAAGACCAGCAGGAGATCGCACATTACTCCTGTGCCTAAAGCCCTTCATTGACTTCCGATAGGCTTTAGAGTGCATTTTAAAGTTTGAATCATTACTTACAGAGCCTTGCATGGTCAAGCCCCCTCGTTCATCCAGGATCTATTATGTCACACAACTCTGGTGGATATATCTGAGGTCTTCAGGACAAGACCTTTTTAACTATTCCCAGAACATGTTTTAAGACAAGAGGTGCTTTCTGTGTAGTGGTGCCATGGATTCTGTGGAAACTTTTAGAAAACACCTAACCACACATCTTTCAGACAAGCTTTAAGTTAGCAATACGGTTTTGCTTCCTTCAAATTTTTAAGGTATTCAATGGTAATTTGAAGAAATTGGCTGTCTTTAGAATTTCCATGGTATTTTATAGTATATGTACAATTATTTGTTTTTAATTTTTTAAAATTTATTTATTTTTACCTGTAATACACTTTATAACCCCCTTTGTTGGTAAAAGGTGCTATATAAATAAAGTTTACTTATTTACTTACTTACAGCCCCAACAACCTTCATCAACTAGGTACTGCTGGGCAGCCTTTATGTTGCCTGAGAAGCGAAACTCAGGGCAAAACAAAAGACTACAAAGAATGGACGTAGCCACTATGACATCACCCATTGTTATTTTTTTTTTAAATAAGTTCTTTATTGCAGTTCAAAAGCAAGTGCAAACACAGACCAGGGGTTAACATATGAATAAAATAAAATAAAATAAAAATAAAGAAAATAATCAGCAGTTCAGGCAATTAAGAAGTTTACATATATTGAGAGTCTTTAAGGCTTTGGGGTTTGAAAAGTGCTGAAAAGTTTGTATGTATTGTTGCAATTCACTAATAAATACTTCAAATAAAGGTTTGCTGTTACAAAATTTACTTTTGTGAATGTGGAATTTTGCTAAAATAATGAAGAGATTTATAAGATAATATGGTTTTTGTTTTAAAGTGCAGACATCATAAAAACCAAAAAGCACATCTTTGTACAGCAGAGAAAATTGGGCAGAAATGTTACAGCTGATATATAGTGCAAAGTCTTTCCAAAAAATAACAGTACAAGGACAGCTCCAAAATAAGTGTATGGTTGTTTCACAATGAAGTCCACAGAAAGAGCAGTTAATTTCAATGTCATACTACTGTTTTGAAGCCCCGAGTTTGTCATTTTGGCCGTCGCCATCTTGTTTTTTTGGAACCAGACGTAACCCGATATTTTTAAGGGTGGAGCTAGCTAGCTTGGTTAGCAAGGTGCATCCTTAATTTACATTTACTGTGATATTAACTGGGATGCTAATTTCAGCTAGCGAAAAACACGCTTAACAAAATGTACTTAACTGAGAAACTGAACAGCCGACTTCTTAGAATGTCTTTTAGTACAACCAAATGCTAAATAAGAGACTTTTAGGCAACCAAAATGTTATAATTAACTTTCATAAACTTAAAACTTAGATGAAAACACCAACCACACTCAAAAACAAGTTCACGGCTTGTTAAATGCAGACCCCTTAAATAAGCTTTTTCAGCTATGCTGTACACAGTGCAGTGGATATAAGTCGCCTCGGTCATGGTAGCGACTTGTCAGTCACAAAATAACCACACTCTAAAGTATACCCTGCTTTATTGTCTATTTTTCTCTAAATGGGACCATAATTTACCAAATGATCATGCTGTACTGAAGAAGACTAGAAACTATAACCTCATTAGGAAAGTGTTTACAGAGGAAATAAATGAAGTGAGAAGTAGGCTCAGTTTATCATAGACTAATGCAATCAGACTCACTAAATGAGTCGCCCCCTGTTGGCCATTTGAAAGAATGCGGGCTTTAGGCTCTTCTTACTTTTCAGACCTGGAGGTTGCCGCTTGCACTCACTGCTGCTTACTCGTTAAGCCTATTGCTTTGTGCACATGGTAATAACTGAAGGTAACTGTATCAGTTCAGTGTATCAACATTTTTATCAATTCAGATCTTCTCTCATCTGTACTTTGGTGGTGTGGTGGCCGGACAGTAAGATAACAACATTCAGAAAGACTGTAGTAAGCAAGACAACCTATAACAATAAAAGTGAGGGGGAAAGAATTTGCATTTTGACAAGTGAGGGGGGGATCGTCTTGGTCTCGGACTCAACCGCATTTGTACTCGGTCCATAACTTTGGGAACATCAATAAATTGCTTTTGCATTGTCTGATTTATTTTTTGATTTCCTAACTTTCATAGGATGTAAAACGTATCGCCTCAAATGCAACCAATAACTCTCTCAGCCCCTAAAGGTCTTGGTCTCGATAAACTCTGGTCTTGGTCTTGACTTGGTCTCGGTTTGGGCGGTCTTGACTACAACACAAGGTCCGTGGTCTAATTTGTGTCAGTTAAGGGGTGCTTGACATGAAAAAGTTTGAGAACCACTGCTCTAGAGCACCAAATGTGTATTAATCCACAGTTGAAAATAGTCCCAAACAATTTCACTGATCACTATTTCTCCCCCTTTGCAAAAAAAATATACTGTTCCCAGCTGACATTTAGCCTCGTGAAAATTTAAGTATATATTTGTGCCCAAAATGGGCATGGGATTTGTTGACAATAACAAGATTGCCTTATGTTTTAATATCTAGAGCTTTTTTACTGTCTATATTTCTATAGAAATGTAGGAGCCTGACTAACATTTCATAGGGTTCTTATCATCAACTAACGTATCTCAAATGCATTAATATTGGTGCATAGGGTTACTAATGTAAAATAAATAAATTACATTACACACTGCAGGAAGTATAGTTTAGCTATATACAGTACATACAGATACATAGAGTTGATTTTCGGCTATGCTCACACATAGTGCACCTTTGTTTCCATAACAACACAGCACTCATTTCAACTCACCTGCTGATGTTTTGTATCTGATCCCACTGCATCAGCATTATTCATGCGTGTGGTGTTGAGAAATGTGGAACTGAGCATATGATTAACTGTCTGAGAAAGAAAAAAACAGTTGACGCCCCTCAACTCAAACCTTTCTCAATTATTAATGGCACACAGTCAAATTTGCTTAATCCGTGCTAAAAATAATTGGTCCCAAAAATATAGTATCAGTCAAGGTCAATAATTGGTGTCATCCATTATGAATGATCTGTCTTGGTATAATGGGTCACAACACCATATTCGTGTTAGGGTCATGTAATGGTCATTTGGTAATAAGCTGCTCAATACCTGTCATTTTAATGACAAGCTGCCTGGCTTGCAGAAACCTCAGTGAAGACCTTTTATAGGCACCAGGTTTAGGTTTAAAAAAACAACCTTATCTTTAACAAGACAAAATATTTCTTACCTGACCTGCTTCAGCGGATCCACCAGAAAGGGTGAACCTGACAGCCGAGGAGGAAGTGGATGATGATGAAGAGATACCAGACTTCAGGACTCTGAAACTGAACACAGAAAATGCACATCTCTTCATGGATCATGCAATCGGTACCACTCAGTTTGATAGACTTTGTTACATTTGGATTGTGTGGTCAAAATTAACACAGCTTAGTATGAAACTGATAATTCTGAGGTATGATGTGTAACATTTTGTCTTGTAGATGAAGAGGTACCTCCTATAAAACATGGAAATACCATCACAGAGCGACGCAGTACCTTCCAGCCTCACTTAGCACCTGTGGTGACTCCTAGACAGGTACAAAACATGAATGGCATTTTGACCTTGCTCCTATGTACGGATTTTTCAACTCAAAAATTAAACAATGCCTGTTTTTTCTTAAACCATGAAGACACGCGACAAACGACCGCTCATATGAGTTTTTAGTAGAAATGACTTGATGAGGGTCTTGAGGAGGAGGGGGATGTAAATGTGCTAATTTACACAGCATTTTCACAACCTGCATGTTAATCTCACTCTCTGGCATTCCAGTAAAATACCGACTCATCTTAAAAGCTTCCACCTGCTGTGAAGTGCTATTTAAATGAAAATATTTACAGACGAAGGTATCCTCCACAGAGCAGGTGAACTGAGTAGATGGAGACCTGCACAGCATTTACGTATTTTCTTGTAATTGTATGGAAGTGTTCAATTCAAACCAAGATATAACCGAGAAAAAGATCTGCCTCACTGAGACCAAATTGTCAACTTTGTGCCTTTTTTATTTATTTGTTAATACAAAAACTGTATTAAATTATTAGATAAGATGTTGAGAAATAAATGAACACATGAATAAATTGTGTAAAATATATAGATGAACAAAATGTGTAAAATAATTTGAGGAATTGTTCAAACTAATTATTATTTCATAGTATTTGTTTTATAACTGCACTTTCCCCAGTGACACACATTTTTATGTCACATTTTATTTCATAACATTACCTTTTTATTTCATGACACTCACCACCCCCTCAATTTTCAAGCCAATCACATGCCCCCTGCTGCCCAGTAATCTAGCGTGCTTTTGTTGTCTTGAGCAGCAAACCACCAAGAAAGTTGTGCCCCTCTCTCTGAAAAACATCTTAAAATCAAAACGCTGCCTTGGTAACTCTGAATGAACCCATTCGCTGCTGCCGTTAACACCGTGTCTTGACTTTGATGCTGAGTAATAAACCAAGCTCACAACACAGCTTATCTAGCCAGCCAGCTAGGAAAGTAGCATGTGCAGCCTTATTGAGATAAATACAAGTTATCTATTGTGTCCGTGCACTGTGTTTATTATTTAAAAGCACATCCTCTACTTGCTTGATTTAATTAAATTACTCTGGCATTGTTGCTGTAGCAACCATGAGCTAACTGGCTGTCTGGTAGCTGGCTGGTCTGCTAAAGAGAGGCAGGGGACATGTGATTATTTGACAGGCAGCACCACTGGCAAACTGGAAAATTATGAAATTGACTTTTTTGTGGCCCACCCATCGTTTGTTCCACCTATAGTTTTGTCTCTTAACTTCAGGTAGCTATTGCTAGCTATAGTAAATACAGGTTAAAAGGCAGGAGGTTTTTGAAATGCACCGCAGATATCAGATTAAAAAGTTACTTTTGGCGTCTACTAGCTCATAGCTAGCTCAACTAGTTTACTAATAAATAAATAATAAACCCATGTCAGTGAAATCTGGACTGTGTAATAGTATAACTAACCAAATGGGTCTCCATTGTGACTCTGGATGAGGAAATATTGTATTAGCAGAAGTTCTAAACAGACAACCTATTCCAATATGATGTCATATTATCATAAAAACTTAATAAAACACAAATACTAACACATTCTGACCATGACTGTTTTATAATGCATGAGGTCAGTAAAATGTGTCTTGAAAGTGTCATAATGTCACATAAACTGATGTAATATTGAAAACTTTGAGGCTCCATAAAACTGAAATGACCACATCCCTGTTAAATCACACTAGCTTTGTAAAAACTTATGGGTTAACATTACTCTGCATTTTTTTCATCGTCACACATCACAGATGGACCACAAAAATGTCCAGTGTGTTCTTCAGAGGGTAGATAATTTTTAATACTAAAGATGTATGGTACCAGTAAGTGATATATTACTTGTCATCATGAATCATATCTCTTAAGCAGTGTCATTATTTGCCAAAATTCCAAGGTGTACATATTGTAAAGTTGTTTCTCAGTCATTATAACATAATTAAAATCGGTTCAGTCGTAATACCATGGTAAGACTTTTCAAGTTTCGAGCTGGACATTATGTAGACATGCCGCCCTGTAATCTGCCCGCCAACGCTCTCTTTAAACTACTAAAAATTATCATTATGATGACTTCAGTTGAAAACATATTTTTTAAGGAGTGATGGAAAAGTGAAACCAATGGTAAACACTGGTATGATATGAACAGTTGCTTTAATGAATGACAAAAGCTTGACGGAAGACTGAGCTTTGTGGACCAGCCATTACTTACAAAACAGCAAAGATTTTTGGTAACCTGCCTACAAATTAATTGACACATCTGAAAAAGAGTGGAAAGGCAGAGACAGCCTCAATCGAAATCCTAGTTTTCAAACCATACCTTACTCTCTAAATATAACGTTACAGTATTTCTAGCCATTTAAATCTCAGTTTTATTTATTAGAAATGTGGTCTGTTGCAGGTTAAATTGGTCCTGGAGAAGCTGTATGAAAACAAGAAGATTGCTAGTGCCACTCATAATATTTATGCGTACAGGTAAGTAATGTCATATATATATATGTGAATCAGTGTTTCCCATACATAGACTTTACTTGGGCGGGCTGCCCAGGTAGATTAACAGCCCAAGTAAATCCGTTTTAAAATCGTTTTTGATTGCAGCGCTGCGTAGCGAATATTCACTCGGCACATCCTCTCACTCGGTCGCTCTCTCTCTCTTTCTCTTTCTCTTTCTCGCAAACAGGGACAACAGACCCCTCTGTGAATTGAATGGTTGGTGCAATAAACACCACTGCACAAATCTGTCCAACACAACACTGTCAATGTCGGAGACCCATCTTCAAAACAGTTATTAGCAAGCATGAAAGGCGCTAATAAGGATAACGTTAGCTATGTTAACTTCGGAAAACAGCTGTCGAAGTTAGCACCCTGTATAACTGGTAGTAAACAGGTGCATTTGAGATAACTGGCTGACTTTCGCCGACTTGATAGATAGGGAAATAAAAACAGCGCTGTCAAGTCAGACACAATCTAACGATACCTCTGGTAGACTGTGTGAGCTTAGAACAATGATCAGGCCTTGCTCCCACAAGGTCTAGTGACGTTTTGCAGCGCTGGTGTTGTGCCGAATTCTGCATGCCTGCCGTGAATTGCATACACCTCGCGGGAGGTAACGCTTTTTTATGCTGAGAAAAGAGGTGGATGCAAATTTCGGCAGGTAGCCTCCAACATCTTTTGATCTGCCGAATTATGCATTCACTTCTTAAGGTCCTTTTCACTTATTAAGTTGACATTGTTTGTACTCGAATATTCGGCATAACACCTGTGACAGTCCCCCCCCCCGCCACAGTTACGCTGTCAATCTGTGGAAACACTGTGTGACTGCATATACAGTAAATGTTATAACATCTGTCATGGATTTATTATGCAGATCATGCCGACTCCCTCGCTTAGTATTACAGTGTGTCTCATTAGTGGCGAAGAACATGAGATGAGTAAAGACTCAAGGCCTGTCCATCTTCTCTAATTACTGCATTAAAGGTCAATAAAAGCACCAGAGAAAATTAAGCCTTTCTGGTAGTATTGTGTATAATGTGAATAGATGGGTGTGCGTGTATACGTGTTTTCTCAGGCATGAGTGTGCAGTTTGTTTTCTCTTTTTTTTTTTTCCCAACGTGGTCTAATGAGGTCGATGCCGAGCAGCTGATGCACTGCCTGGGTGGTCATTACTCACAGGGAGGAGATGTTGACATTTAGACCACTTAAAAAACTTTTCCGGTGAAGAGGCTGCCGGTGTCACAGCGTCATTCTCTGACCGAAAATGTCTCAATACTCTCCCGCCTAATGCCAAGCTGTTGCGATTTTCTCTGTTGTAGGATTTACTGCGAGGACAAGCACAGCTTCCTGCAGGACTGTGAAGACGACGGCGAGACAGCTGCAGGGGGGAGATTGCTTCATTTACTGCAGGTTATCATTTCATTAAAAAAATACTGACCCTGACCTCACACATCACTCTTTCAGCTGCATACTAAACTTAATTTGTTAAATAGGAACAAATGCAAAAAGAACTGAATAATGAGTCACACATAAAGCTTTTGCCTAGGACTGATTTCGCAAGCGCATTGTTAAACTTGTTGTCTGCATCCAACTTTCTTTTGGCTTCTGCATGCTTAATTGGAACTTGCCTTGTTCATTTTCACAGTCTGAATAATTTGACATCTGCTGTGGCTTTTAAACTGGGATTGTTATGAGTAAGGATCTTCCCACAGACTCTGACAATAGAGGTGGTGGTTTAGTAACTCATCCATCATAGGTTTTATAAGATATTTTCATTATATAACAAACTATGTCTATGTATGTGATATTAAACTATATACTATATGAAATAGATCAAAGTGGTCACAGTCATGTACGAAAAATACATTTTCAAATGTTTACTGGCCTTCAAAAATAGCTAGCAATGTGAAAAAGCACAGGTTACTGCACCATCCATTTTGAGGATTACTATTACACCACATGAAAGCCTGAAAGGCCTCTGTGTCAGTTCACATGGGAACATTTTGTGGTAATGCAGCCTAAATATAAGGGGTGAAGGGAGTTTTGGTCCAGGCAACATTTTCATAAAAATAAATAAATCAACAATGTTGTCAGATATCAGTGACGTTTGAAACATTGAACGATAATTTCCGTCATTGATTGAGCTGGCAATTGCCTTTTTCACTAATTGTAGTTTAGTCTGTAAGATGAGAGAAGATGCATCCATCCATCCATTCATTGTCAGCCGCTTATGCTGCGTAAAGGGTCGCGGGGGGCTGGAGCCAATCCCAGTTTACATCGGGTGAAAGGCGGGTGCACCCTGGACAGGTCGTCAGTCCATCGCAGGAGAGAAGATGCAAGTGAATAAAAATGAACAAGACTAAAGCTGTCCTAATCCATGTGACGTCTAAGCAGGCCTTGAGTAGGCGATGTAATGTGTTCATACTGTAAAAGTGACAAATGGCGGCTGCAAAAAATTTTACATGGTTGTGGATGGTGGTGAAACGGCTCCAGCAACACCTCAGAAAACAAAAAAAATAACTATTACATTTTTGGGAAAACATTTTACTGCCTCTTTACATTTAATCAGTAGGCATTTTTAAAATTGCAGTTTGAATGACACCTTGCAGTGCGAGCATTACTACAGCGAGTATTGTATCCATGGTGCAATTTGTGCAAAAAACGGGGGGGGGGGGGGGGGGTGTTTCATGAAAAAGTATCAGAAGTTGCGCATTTTAACATAAATTTTGCTTTGAGCTAATACTAGCATCAGTATGCTAACATGACATGCTCACAATGTAAACATGCTGATGTTAGCATGCTAAAATTTCCAAATTATTTTTAAACACAAAGAACAACTGAAACTGATAGAAATTTAATTTAAACTGATGAAAAATGTATTAATTCTGCAGGTATTTGGTCTTAAACATTTGACCTGAAGATGGCGCTAGACTGACCACCAAACTGATATTGCCATCACTAGAGCCT
>NW_024044595.1:0-50000 GCF_014851395.1 Micropterus salmoides
GTGTGTTGCATGTTCAGTATTATATTACCTCCTCACTGCAGGGCAGATGGTCTATACTGTCAGGCAACGCTGTGGTAGGCAATTAGCCATCGAGGCTCCAACAGACGCAGACGTGGTCAGCACTGTGCCTGAGTCTGCAACTCCTGCTGCACTGGGCTACGCTCAGCAGGTCTGTCTACAAACTGTTTGCTCTAAGAAATGCTGTAAAACCTCCTCACCTCCTGATGGACCCGTCCTCACAAGATTTGCTCTTCTGGTTGTTATCTCACAGTCTGGGCTGCCATATATAGAGGTTCTGTGTAAGAACCGCTACGTTGGGAGAACATTTATTCAACCAAATACCCGCTTGAGGCAGTTAGGAGTTGCCAAGAAGTTTGGAGCTTTGACAGACAACTTTGATGGGAAACGAGTGGTGCTAGTTGATGACTCCATCGTCAGAGGCAACACCATCGCCCCCATTATAAAACTGCTGAAGGAAGCTGGTGCAACTGAGGTTTGTTGACTAAAGATGTTACATACTCTGAAGTATTTGATGACATAATACAATGTCTGAATAGTGGTCCCTAATCTGGGGATTGGGACACTCACAAAGGATTGCAAGATCTTTTTGAGGGGTCCCAAGATGGTGAAAAGGACAGGAAAGCAGAAAGTAAAATTTTTTTATTTTTTGAAACCGTGTCTTTGCCGTTTGTTCTCATACAATTTCCCACGTGGACAATAAAGTTCCTAACTAGGTAAAATACTATATTTTGGTTTAGGTCCATATCAGGGTAGCCTCTCCACCAATCAGGTTCCCTTGCTACATGGGGATCAATATTCCAACCAAGGAGGAGCTCATCGCCAACAAGCCAGAGTTTCAGAACATTGCTAGATACATTGGTAAGTACTAATCAACGTATACACTCACCGGCCACTTCATTTGGTACACTTGTACAATCCATGTGATCCAATACAACACCTCTGCCTTGCATTCTGCTATTTAATAATCTGTTTTGATCGATGCTGTCAGAGAATTAATTTAACTACGGTTATTATTGAGGTTGCAGGATGCAGCGGTGTTGAACTGGACTATATTATTTTGATTGGTGTTTCTAATATTTTGGCTATGCTATTTACATATATGAAAAGAGCCATAATATTAGAAACACCTGTCAATATAATGCACTCCAGTGGACCACCACCACCACCTGCTATGACATGGTATATCTCACTGACAATGTTCAAAGTAGTGTGAACACAATCGTGTGTGTACTCTTCTCACTCGTTTACTTCATCGTCCATTTGGTGTATCTCAATTGACTTTTGAACTGTCATACAGGTGCAGACAGTGTTCAGTATCTGACTGTGGAGGGCCTGTTATCAGCTGTCCAGGAGGGAATCCCCTCCCTCCAGGACAAGGACAAGGACAAGATGATCAGCTCCAGTAACAAGTCCAGCAAGAGAGTGGGTCACTGCACAGCCTGTCTGACTGGGAAATATCCAGTAGAGCTGGAGTGGTAACTGGTGTACCAACGCCATGACCAAGCAGCAGAACTGTGGATTTACCGCAAGCTCCCACAGCTGATCCATGTGAATGAAATAGACTGGAAAAGAAGTGGTCGGGGTTCTAAATACTGCTAGGTGGGACACTAAGAGACCAATTAAATACACAATGTATGCTTTCTCTTCCGAGGGTCATTATGAAAGTCTGTTTACTATATCCTGATACCACTAAAGTGGGATTACAGGTGCACATGTCTGACCGCACAACACTCATTCTTTTACCATATAAATGTATTTTTCACAAGTCTTAATTTGTTTCAGATTTTTTTTTTTTTCACATTCCAAGCCTCAACAGGAGCATTAGATATTAACTAGTGACCAAAAAGTGAAACTGTCCTTATTTTCCGTATCAAGTTTACTTTTCTACTTTTACCCTAAATCACTATGCTCTTTAGTCTGGCTGTTGGATATATTTTGGCTTTACTTTGAACATTACATGAATATAATGTAGAAGTTAAATAATAAACTGCAATGAGAACATGCATGTCATCTTTTTCTTCCACCAGAAATATCATTTTCACATTTACACAATTTTATTTTAATAATGAACAGATCGTAAAAGGAATAATCAGCTAATGATGCAAGACAGCAGAAAAAGTAAAAATTAAAACATCCAAACAGGAACACAAACTAGGATGGAACACAACTGGACATATAAACACTTGGAGCTTAAACATGTCACAACAATTTTCCTGAGCTCACACTGTGCCAGCCAAATGTTTCCAGTGTCGCTGTTTGGTTATCGGGTACTGTACTATCCACTTTTCACCAATATTTGTATGGGAAACCTCACTGCTACACAATACATTCACAGTGACGTTTGTTACATGATAAAAGCACAGCGATACTTGTTAGAGGATTCTTGTGGGCAGGCCTTGCTCACCATTTTCTGTACATGCTGAGGAAGAAGAGAGGGTGATAATGAGAACACAGGAATGCTGGGAGCCAGAAAACAATCTACAAAAGGAATTATAGTTACCTGGGGGAGTAACCATTGGCCATTTTGCTCTTGAGTGAACCTCCTGTTGAATGAAACATGATAATGAAAGGAGGAATCAGTCATAACAGGAATGAACACCTACACAAACTGCTTAATTTAACACTAGACAGGACATGAATAAGAACTTCTGGAGCATAATCCAGTGTTTTCAAGAAGAGGCTCACCGAGCGCAGAAAATTCAGCTGCTGATACGTGGCGGCCCTGGCTCATCCAGGTTTCCTGATGTGCACCTGCTGAGCGGTTGTGTGTGCTTTGAAATGTCTCGTGTTTACTGGGGCTGTAGGAGCGGTCATCATGTGACTGCTCGTATTCAGACGGACAGATCCTGCGCCTCAGCATCTCGTTTCCATGGCGTTTGGATCCTGGGGAGGATGTGCTGTACTCGTCCCTGAAGCGTTTGGACTGGGGGTGGCTCTCCCAGCATAACTCCCTGTGGCGTTTCCTGAGGACAGAGCGGTGGGGTGACAAGGCAAGAGCCGCCAGGGCTGAGGAAGAGTGGCCTCTGCTGGCCTCAGAGCTTCTGGCACAGAAACGGCAGGGATGCCCATTAAAAAAAGATGATTTGTTCTGGCAGACAAACTTGTGGTAGAGTTTTATAAAGTCCTCGTCAAGCTTCTTTGGTGAGTAAGAGACACGGATCGATGGCAGGGACGAGTCAAAGGAAAGGTGCCGCCGGAGCCTGTGGCGACCTTCCGCTGCTGCGGCTGACTGAGGTGAATGCAGCTGTGACTGGAAGGAATGATGGGAGTCTCGATGAGGGTTAAGCATCCTCAGCGGCACAGGTCGCTTTTGCAGAGGGGAGGACAGAGAAGTGGACGTTAATCTGGGCCTCATAGGCTCGCTGGAAAAGCTTTCCACAGAATTTGCTTTGGGGCTTCTGGAAAAGGCAAGAGGTGATCTACTGAGGCTGGTCATCATCCTCGCTTTTAAGGGACTCTGCCTGAGTGGGGAGCCGTAGATGTCTGGCATGTCTTTGACGGCAGTGGTTTCCGATGCATACATGGAGCACCCATCACTCTGCGGTGAGCGTACAGCGAGAGAGAACCTTTTAGACCTGAGAGACATGTCCAAGGATGCCTTCGCAGAGGGATAGCAAGGTCGTGAAGGACTGACAGCGTAAGTGGAGGTCTGTTCTCCCAGCTGGGATACTTCGGGAGGAGACAGCTGAGACACAGTGAAGGTCTCATTCAGTGAGATCTCTTTTTGTTTAGAGGTTTCAGAGAGGTCCATCACAAGGATAGGCTGGTGCTGCTCTCTTCTCACCGAGCCTATTACCCTCCCAGGAGACTGTGGCTGTGCTTGCCAATCCTGCAGATTGTTTACTATCTGCAAGGGAGACCGAGCTGTAGTTTCAGTTCTCATGAAAGGGCTTTTCACGCGGCTGTCGGAGTTCTCCTTGAGCAGCGTCTTGCTGGTCATTTTTCTGGAGTTGCTGCTGGCCTGTCTCGGCATAACAATGAAGGTGTTGTTGAGATAGCTTTTGTTTGACTGCTGTCGCCACCTGCGATACCTCCTCAGCACCGAGTCAGCGGCCTCGGAGACATGCTGCCGATGCCAGGCCCTCCCTATTCGACTGATCATGCTTGGGTAGAGCTCCACCAAAGAGCTGCCGTGACTTCTCAGAGACATTTCCAGCTCCTCGTCTTGGTCCTCGGGCTGGAACTCCGTCTCAGAAAGGCTTCTCTGACTCTGATCCAATGAGCTCACAGTCAGCTGAGTTGTGTCACTTCTAGCCATCCCTGCGGGACACAAGAGAGGAGAAACGTCACTTCAAATTACACCACAGCAGCTTGTCCTGCCATGTTCTGCTTTAAAAAGTGTGCCTGTTGCTTTCTTGCTCTTACCGTCATCCTCCACAGACAACTGGGTAGTGGAAATACTAGAAATACTAGAAACACAAGTCTCATCAGCTCCACTATCTTGATGTGTGATGTCCAACTGTTGAAAATAAACCATAATAAATTTAAGGTATGCTAGATATTTAAGACGGAACTATCTAAACAAATAAAGTACATTTACCTGAGAGTCTCTTGTAATGTCCTGGGCTGTGGTGGAAGAAAAGTAGTCAGATAAAACAAATATGCAATTTATCTCTGTAAATTGATATTCTCGTTTTCTGTTATGGATACTTGCCTCTTAATGAGTCATCTCTCAAGTCTGTCAGGCTCTGAGGAGATGAGAAGTTTTTGATTATACTAGCTGTACATATATTTCATATCTGAATTCAGTTTGGACTTGCAGACCATAAAACAGCTCCCTAAATCAGGTCATATGTGACTGCAGAACATGCTCATAACAAGCCTAACCTTTGATTCCAGCTTGTTGAGCTCCGTTTTTGACAGCTTCATGTAGTGTTCAAGTGCTTCATTGTGCAAGGAGTCAAGAGAGAAAAGACACACAATGAGATTAGGCTGCGCATCTTAAAACCAGTGGCACGACGCTAGGAAATGATCATCAAGTGACCTGTCCACACGGTTTATTTTCTGTATACTATGTTACATCTGCATGACTTATTGTAATGTTACAGCGAGTCTCTTGCATTGAACCATCGGCAGAAGCAATGTCTTCATAGCTTTTTAACGTTACTTCACTAACTTACTTTGTGGTTTCATATCGTCGAGGTCCACCTCTATCCCCCCGTCTTGGTATTGAAGCTTTGAATACTGTTGAAAACAATTACATAGTTAAGCAAACTCGTTTTTTCACATCACCATTCTTCATCTTTAAAGTTAAGTTAGCTAACGTTACTTCACTTCATGCTAACGGTAACGTTACCGCCGCCCGATAGCGTCATCAACACACCTTGTCTATGATTCGAGCCAGTGACCTTTTGTAGGTTAGGCTGTTGTCACACAGTTGTTTCTTCAAAAACTCGTCCATATTGTATTTAAAAGTAAGTGTTGTTGATATTTCTAGGTGGTGAAAGTAGAAGCGCTAACTGAACCAACACAAAAGGCGCTCTTGGGTTCAAAATGTTTCGCCACAAAATAGAGACGGGTGATTGGACAGGGTTGCGCGCGGTGCCTTCACCGCTGCTAGGAAATCGTGGTTTGCAAAGTAGCCCTCTTGAATATTTAAGTAAAAATAGGTCAAAACGTCTTAAAAATACAAATACCAGCGTTACAATTTAGATGGCAAGGTTACACATGCGTGCCAATAAAATTGTGGAGAGAATGTGTCAGCATGGTGTGGTGATGGAAAACATATAGTTGACAGCATTTAGTTGACACAAAATCAGACACATGCCGAAAACACACGACGTCTTCCGGCCAGTATATGTCAACAAATTACCGAAACAAAATAGCCCCAAAAGTCTGTTTTTGGTTGTATACTGATATTATGACCTGCCACGGTGTCCTGAACTCGGGCTGGAAGAGTATTGACAGAAGCAGTTGAAATGGCCATTGTGTTTTCTGAAACGTCATCTGAATGCGACAAACAGAACCAACTTTCCAACGTGAGTCTACCTCATACATCCATGGTCTGAGCCTCCTTCGTCCTTATTGCACAGCAACTTATATGACTTAAAATATGATTTGCACGTTTCTTTCCCAAATCGGCACCCACGGAGAATAAGCCGGCGGTCTGTGAACGGCTCATCAGCATGGATGCTCGGACTCTGCAGGAGCTCGTAGCCGCCGCTGCCTGTCTGTACTCTGACAGGGCAGCTGTGACATATGACGGCGGGTCAGGGAGCCCCGTGTCCCTGCTGTACAGGGATTTGGTTGAACTGGCCGGAGAACTCTCTCATATTATACGAGAGAACTGCTCTCCTAATAACGGCGCGATTGGCTTGTATTGCTGTGATGATTTGTTAATTCCTGTCTGGATCCTGGGGTGAGTTCTCTCAGTCAAAGTTTACTACTCTATGTCAAAACACAGCATCTGACCTGTGTCAATGAGTAATGTAGGTGAGTAGCTGATTTTTTACAAATGATAAATAAATCTACCTTGTACTGGAGGATAATAAACTGTCTTGTCTGCCAGGATCCTGCAATCATCTGCTGCCTATGTCCCACTGGACCCAGAAGCTCCAGGACTCCTCTCTGCCAGGGTCATGAACCAGTGTGGCCTCAAGTACTGTGCAGTGAAGACAGACATCCTGCAGGTTGACTATTTCATACTTTATGAATATAAATACAACAATAATTGTGAGGACTAATTGCGCAAAATTTGACAATAATCTTCTCTAGTTTAAACCTGCATTAAAATACAACTAAATGACATATTGTTTCTCTTACGATCAGGGTATAAAACCAACAAATCATCAGACAAAATAATGGGCATATTAACCTGTTGGGGCCCCTGTTGACACCCAACCCACATCCATTATGTCCAGAGCGCACAGCAGTCTTATGAACTTTGTCACAGCCCAGATACACAGAGCCTGACCCCTGCTATGCTGGAATATACATGTGTGGTTATTTGAACTTTACTTCAGAATATGCACAATGTGAGCACAACACAAACCCAAATAATAAACATCTTCAAAACAGATTTTTACATAATAAAGCAGTGCCACAATATTAGATAATAATCCTGGAAACACTATAGGTGTTATTACGCTTTAGTCATGCATATTCCCTCACATATATGCAAATGATCAAACTGATATGGGGGTCTTGGACAAAAGATAAAAACCTCTAAAGGGTATGGGTGCAAATCAAAAATCAGTTTGTTCAAAGGAAGTGGAGACAGGAGGAGAATAAACAAGTTAAACTGTTACGCTGTCATATGCAGTTTATTTATCCTTGCATTTGTATTTATGTATCCGCCAAAACAGATACACAGTAGATATAGATACATATACACTACAGTTGACTCTGTTGTATATTAAAATTAATTTGTGATCTGTTGAAGTCTTCCCTCTTTGTCGTTGGTTTGTATGAAGATTTTCATTGATTTATTTCCTCCTCCCATCAAGCGATTGCAGGCAGCTCTTGTCAAACAGACATCCATTGAGGTGTGTGTGGTGCTGCCCAAGTTCAAACTAACCCTGATACGAATCAAGCTGCTGCCGGTTACTGAGCCCAAACAAGGACCAGATCACACCAGAGCTCGGACAGCAGATGGCGCTGGGCTCTGTGAGGCAGCTGCACACAGAGACCTGGCGTATGTGCTCCACACATCTGGTACAACTGGCCTTCCAAAGATAGTGAGGGTTCCACACAAGTGTATTCTGCCTAATATACTGCATCTGAGGTGAGCGTTTATACCTTTAATCGTTATGGATCTCTAAAACTGTGTTATTTGCTGATACATTTTCAGAAGTGCACCTCTCTCGGTTCAGATCTTCGTTTCAGATGAGTGCAGACGATGTGGTTTTCCTTGCCTCGCCCTTAACCTTTGACCCCTCTGTGGTGGATATTTTCCTGGCCTTATCATCTGGGGCTCAGCTCCTCATTATCCCTTCTGTGATCAAGAAAATGCCCAGTCGACTGGCTCGATTGCTGTTCAAGGATCACAAGACGACTGTCCTACAGGCAAGTGTTAAGAAACTGTCGTTTAGTCTGAAGACCTTTTTTTGTCACTATGACGTGGTGTTTTTTTGTTTTCTGCAGGTCACACCGACGCTGCTGGTCCGCTTCGGGCACCGTATCCTAATGCAGGAGGTGCTGTCTTCTGGCTCCTCATTGCGGGTGTTGGCTCTGGGCGGAGAGGCCTGCCCCTCGCCAGCTCTGCTGAGGAGCTGGAGACACCAGAACAACAAAACACACATGTACAATATCTACGGCATCACTGAGGTGTCCTGCTGGGCCTGCTTGTACAAAATACCAGAGTCTCTACTGCAGTCTAGCAACCCGTGAGTGTACTCTGTTAATTAAATCTACATCTTAAACAAGCTGCCGTCAGTACAACTTTATTTAACATGCTTTCAGCACGGTGTCCTTTGTGCCTCTCGGGACTCCTCTTATGGACACGTTGGTGGAAGTGAGAGATGAACACGGCGTCATTGTGACAGAGGGTGAAGGGCAGGTGTTCATTGGTGAGAGAGATCTCATTGACATGCACATACACGCAAATGTTATTTCGGTGATAAACCATATGATCCTTGGTGCAGGTGGAGAGGACAGAGTGTGTCTCCTGGATGATGAGGAGACTGCAGTCCCTGGGACGATGAGAGCTACTGGAGACTGGGTGACTGTTAAAGACACACAGCTGTGCTACCTGGGACGGAAAGACAGGCTGATTAAACGCCACGGAAAACGGGTGAACTTGGACAGCTTGCAGCACGTAAGATGTTTTTAAGTACTTTGCCAAAAATAAAAGGGTATAGATATATAATTCATGGATAGTGTCATATAATCTTTTGTTAAATAAAGTTGAATAAATCCAACATCACAAATACAGATATCAAAGGCAATAAAAAGTGGTACATCATGACCTACTGAAGGTAGTGCTACTTAAATTTTAGGTATCGCAACACTATGAGTGATGCCTTTCATATTAACCATAGTCCTTTGATCCATTGTTAATATACAAAAATTGATAGCTGCAATGTTTTTCTTTCCAAGAAGTAGATAGTTCTTTTAATATCTGGCTAAGAAATAGTTGTTGTGGGTTGAAGTTAAGAGGTTTTAACTGACAGTGAACATAGCAAGATTTACATGGCAAAGTATTAATGTTTCAACTCTTCTCCTCCAGCTCATCTTGAGTCTGCCTCAGGTGGAGGCCTGTGCCGTGGGTCTGTATGAAGGCCTTCGGTTGCTCGCCTACGTTGTGGCGTCCACATCTGGAGACCAGAAATCAGCTTCCCCGCTTGCGTCTGTGGAACAGACACCGTCAGCCTCGGCTGAGCATCGGGAACACCTCCCCTCTTCTGTAAAGCCCCACCGGGGGGCGACGCACGGTGCAGATGAGAATCTGAGCAGACTCATCCTGAACCAGCTGTCTCTGCTGCTGCCCTCTCACAGCGTTCCTGACACGCTGGTGCTGGTGCCAGCCTTGTGTCTGACTCCTCACGGTGAGCATCGGACACACAGTCACCTCTGTGGAGAGATGCATTCATCAAAGGTTTCAGTTATCCTCATGTTTGTTTTATTATAGGCAAAGTAGACATGGAGGCACTTATGAAAATATACCAAAGACAGAGACAGTGCTCTGATTCTTCACGGGGAGACATCACAAAACTAAAGCAAACTCTTATATCCTTGTGGCAGGTATTTGCTTCTTTTGACAACATAACTCCACATTTATAACTTCCTGGTTTAATTTGTTGCCTGAATATGTTTATGCTCAACTACCTATCGACAGGAAACTCTAGGTCTTCCCGAAGATGCGACCATTGACGAAAAATCGAACTTCCTGTTGAGCGGAGGAGATTCCCTGAAGGCACTACACCTCTGTGAGGACATCCTCGCTGGTGTGGGAGTGACCTCACCAGAGCTTTTGGAAGTTATACTTGACGGAACTTTCTCTGACATCCTGTGCCATGTTGCGAGAGTAACACTGATGGTGCCGTCATCGCAGTCTGAGGCCGAGAAACGGAACGCCGATGCTCCCGCCGCAGTGCCAGCGAAGAGAGAACGCAAAGAGGCCACAGCAGCAGAGAGGCTGCAGGGGGAGAAATGGGCTGTTAAAGTTATAAGACGAGCAGGTGAAGTGATAGAAATGAAAATCAGAAATCCAGAGACCAGTACAAACTTCCGGGCTGATGTAAAAGAAAAGGGTTGTAGTAAGAAATGTGCACAAGATGTTCTGGGCCTCAGTCTGAGCTGGTCCTCAGACACAGGCAGATGTGTGGACGCCTCCCCGGTGCTTCTAGTACAAGATAGAACAGATCCGAGTTCCCACGAAGGTGAAACAGCAGTGTTCATCGGCTCCCACTCTCACAGAATCCAGGCTTTAGAACTGATCACTGGGAGCCTTCTGTGGGAGCGAGTTCTCGGGGACAGAATCGAAGCCTCTGCCGCAGTGTCTCGCTGCGGGAGCCTTGTCGTGATAGGTCAGTACCAACTCCCTGAATGCTGCTTTAAAATATTTGACTCTATGTTGTTGGCCTTTAGGATTTATTTCTGGACTGTCCCAGGTTGCTACGACGGCTGTGTGTATTTCTTATGCACTGCCTCTGGAGAGACACGGTGGATATTTCAGACGGGAGACGCTGTGAAGAGCTGCCCTGCTGTGGATCCCCTCACAGGTCTGGTGATAGTGGGCTCACACGACGGGTATGTTTACGGCCTGAACCCAGAGGTGAGTGCGTTTGATATGAGGCGATTCTACGGCTCTAATGATACAGAAAACTCACAGATGTGTGCATCTGTTGTCACATTCAGTACTGCCAAAACAACAACAAGGTCCTGTTTTCAGTCATGGTCAGCCTTTTATTTAGTCATTGATTGATACTACTACTACTACTACTACTGAGCTACACAAATGTCGTCCAGGAATATGAATATGTTTTGCAGTATGTTTTTTTTATGTGTTGCCTGCTGCGACCTGTTTAATCAAGTGAAAGTTACCTAAACTGGTAAACGTGGTAGAGATAAATCAAGAGATATTTATCTGTTTTATGTTTTTAGGTTCAGCAGTGTGTTTGGAGGCGTCAGTGTCGGGGTGGAGCTGTGTTTTCCTCCCCATACCTCCACACCTCACTCAGGCAGCTGTATGTGGCTTCACTGGGAGGTCACCTACTCTGTCTCAACCCTGTGAGTAAAGAAAAAACAAAACCTCAGTAAACAACTTTGCCATTTTTTTCAGAGTAGGACATTTGGACACATTGTGCCCTTTGCTGTGTGATAAGGGTTTTTTTTTTCTGTCCCAGGACAGTGGAGAGGTCCTGTGGTCCTACTGTAGAGACATCCCGTTCTTCTCATCACCCAATGGCTCCTCTGGTCACATGGTGATTGGCTCTGTGGATGGAAACATCTGCTGCTTCAGCAACACAGGGAAACTGGTGAGAGGCAGAACTCTGGGGTTTTTCTCCACTGTGTACCGTGTAACTGTTTTACACTTGCTTTTGCTCAGTTTTCACAACTGCTTCATAAAGCAAAGAACCAAACTAATGCTATCTTTACTTACAAAGCATTAATGTTTTATTCTGAGCTTACTGTGTTTCAGATAATACAACTTACATGTGATGAAAATATATTGGTGTATATTGTTGCAGATCCATAACAGAAACTAGTGCAGACACCGTCATCTATTTACCTTGTAGGAATATAGGATTTACTTTCAAATCAGACTCCTGACCGCACTGTAAATTTGCAATATTATTCAATATTATATATACGATAGAAAATTAAAGTTTCCAAAAGCCGCTCAATTTACAATTTTATTTAATTTTTTATGACAACATGAAACATAAGACATAAGGACGATATAAAATAGATAAATAAATAACATTAAAAAACAAAAAAACCCCAGAAAAAACAACATGCACGAGTAATAGAGTAACATGTTTTTATTTACATTGATTTTAAGATAAATTGGGGAATAGGACAACGGCCCTGATATAGGAAGCAATCAAACCAACAAAAGAAAATAAAAATAACATAGAAACTACAACAAAATAATAATAAAAATAAATATATTATACAAATAAATACATACATACACACACATATAGTACAAAACTAGACAACAGTAAGGAAAGGATGATGCTGAGTGCTTGGGGGGGAGTGAGGAGAAAAAGAGTTGTCTACTCATAATTGTGATGGGAAACGTGACTAGGAGGGAGAGGAATCCCCAAGCAGGATAAAGATGTAAAAGATTCCAGCTGTCTTGATAATATATAAGTTGTCCTTTCCTTGTTGCTGTGAGTTTTCCAGGGATCAATGTTTGGTGAGAAGGTTGAGCCTGAGTGTTGTTGATATTTTTGTTCTATCTTTCCAGCTAAGAAGAATTACCTTTTTTTGCAAGTGCTATGGATGTGAGTAGAAAGGGTTTGTGTGTCAAAGATATTTGGATTGTGGTAAGATCTCCTAGCAATGCAATGTGGAGGGGCTATAAGGGATGGTGAGGCCAAGCATTTAAGACAGTGCCCAGGACCACCAACCAGAAGGACTGAATCAGTGGGCATGACCAAATTGAGTGGATGTTATTGTCTGTGGAATCTGAACAGTGTCTGCATGGGTTGTTGTTTTCGAAGCCCATTTAGAAGAGTTTATGTGTAGTGATATGTGATCTACGTAGAATCTTGTATCATTGAGAATGTGTTGTTGCCAGTCTATTGTGTCCTGTAGTTTGAGATTGGAGGTCCACTGTCTGTTGGGACTGATCATGAGCTAATAGGATCTTATATACTGAACAAAATTATAAACGCAACACTTTTGTTTTTGCTCCCATTCATCATGAGCTGACCTCAAAGATCTAAGACTTTCTCTATGTACACAAAAAGCCTATTTCTCTCAAATATTGTTCACAAATCTGCCACTCGAAAAATGTATGTAAACTAATATGTCATCGGCATAGAGACTAATTTTGTGGTGGCGTGACTGACTTGTGAATACATCTGTGTTGTTACTTTGTCTGATAGATGCAGCAAGTGCTTCTATGAATAATGCAAATAACAGTGGTGATAATGGCCATCGTGTAGTGCCTCTCTGCAAGTGAAATGATTTAGAGATGTGTCCGTTGATTGCAACTGAGGCAGAGGGTGACTTAGATAATATCCTGACAAAGTTAATGAAGTTTAGACAGAAACCAAAGTGAGAGTGAAGAAAAGAAAGCCCAGTATGCTCTAACAAAGGCCTTTTAGGCATCTGAAGGGTTAAAGTTGTTAGTTGAAAGATAAATAACATTAAATTGTTTAGGTATGTCTCCTTTTAATGAAGCCTGTCTGATCTGTGTGTACTATTGATGAAATTGCTGATTCTTGTCTGATAACTTATGCTTTACCTATAATTTTTACATTGGTTTTAATGAGTGATAATGGTCAATAACTGGAGCATTTTGTAGTGTCTTTGGTTTTAAGAGAAGTGTTATGAAAGCAGTGTTCATATATGCTGGGGTATTACTGAGTCAGAGTTGGAGAGAGAAGATTGTTGTGTTGGTGTAACGATGGGAAATAAAATCTTGCTAATGCTTCCTATATGTACACAACACACTTATCTACCTTGTTTTCACCACGTTTCCTGCAACAACTCGCCTCACCAGATCTCAGAGCGAGAATTGTGCTTGAGCGAGACACACTATTGCCCCAAAGGAATATGTAGCAGCCACTGCTGCTGGTTCATGGCGGCTAGCTAAAGCCATCTACTGCACATTTTGCACCTACTAGTCATATAGCAAATTGAATCTCTTGTGAAAACTGAGCCAAAGTTATTTTAAAACACTGTAATACTTTAGTGTGTGACTCTTGTGTTTCTCTGCAGGTTTGGCAGTTTTTAACAAAAGGACCCGTCTTCTCCTCTCCGTGCGTCACACCAGACCATCAGAGGGTTCTGTGCGGGTCACATGACGGTTGCCTGTACTGTTTAAACTGCGCTGACGGCTCTTTAGTTTGGACTTTCCAGACCACAGGGAAGGTGTACTCCAGTCCTTGTGTGTTTGATGGCTCTGTTGTGGGCAAGAGGAGGATTCTGGTGGCCCTGGCCTCCACAGACGGTACAGTGTGGATCCTAGATGGACAAGATGGACAAATGCTGGCCTCATTCACTCTACCTGGGGAGCTGTTTTCTTCCCCAGTGGTGTGGGAAAAGTCTCTCGTAGTTGGGTGCCGCAATGACTTTGTGTATTGTTTAAAGCTGACTGTCAAAGAAGAAACATAGAAGCATAAGACGCATTGCTGCACTTTATATAAACACTGATTGCTTTTTGTCAATGTCAGAGCAGAGAGTGTGCTTTGGGAAATAAACTTTAATTAAAGTTCAGGGAAATAATGAGTCTACGGTCTTTCAGTTCAGACATCAGTATTTAATTTACATTATTCATAACATTTTGTATCTCTTTAAGAATTTTCTCATGAATATCTCTTAAGTGAGACAAAAAAGTGCAAATAATACCAAACATTTTTCTTGTTACATATAACACTGCGTACACTACACTATTGTGCACGACTGACATGAAAAACAAAATGACAAAGTGACTCTTTTTGACCGAAGCTCTGGTAACTTCTATGCAGTACAGTGTATTTCCATACATACTGCTCAGTAAGTGAGTGGCGGGAAATGAGAATGCTGGAGGGGCTTTTTTTTTTCATCGAGGAAATGCTTACATCATTATGTAAGATCATATCACATTGACGAGGAAGTGATGGCGTATGCCCACAAACACAAGTGTGTAACAGGAGGACAGCTACAAAAAAAAAAAGTATGTTACAGCAAGCAGGCGCTGTGTCGGTCTCCATAGCTCTGAGGATAATGTGCAGTAAATTCCCAGTAACACGTGGTCTTCAGTGCTGTGTTTAGGTGCACCCACTGTGTGATTATTCCGGTTACCTTATAATGGCAAAATTGTACAATAGCCTCTTTGACAGCTATCACAGTCATCACACAGTGAGAATTGTTATGCTAAGAGTATGAGTTTAAAAAAAAAGAGAGAAAAGACTTCTTTTGTACATGACTAACAAGGCTCAGAGAGGAGATACAGTATTGTTTCAACATAGATAAATCCTCTGCTTTACATAAATAATACTAACGAGGGCAGAGAAGACACCTGCACCACTTCCATCAGCCGTCCAGAAGCAGATTCAACAGGTTGTTACTGGTAGCCCTTAAAACACGATTCAGACAGTTACCCTCTGTTTATTAAACACTGTCAGTCAGACCTTCACCTCTCTAATACAGAAGTGTTTCTCCTATTATTGTGTTGAGCAAATTATTTATTTACAACCACGTGACACAGTTGGCTACAAAATAAAAAAAGACATTGAGGTTGGCTATTGCAATGGCCAGCCTTGGTTGTGATTGGCTGCTGAGGACTCCCTCGGACTGCGACATGTTTGTTGTTCTGTGTCTTTTTGGGACTTTGTGTGTTCGTATACAGTATGTGCATGCGCGCAACAATTGTTTTATATATATATCTCTGTGACTGTATTGGAATATTTGAATGTGAAGCGCACTTTAACATTATAATAGTACCAGCCAGTGTGTGGGGTTACGAGGTGATGGAGGGTTTTACTTGTTTCACAGTCAGAATGTTTCGTGGTGAGTTTTGGGAGCGAAGGAAAAGGTGGTGGTGATTCTCGAGGTGCTTCAGAGTCCATGGGCAGTGTGCAATCCCAAATGCGGGCCAGAGCCCAGTGTGAAGCGAGGGTGAAGTGTTATTTGATGATCTGAGGACAGTCGCTCCAGGCTTTGGCCTTTCGCTTGGCCAGAGCCAACCAGGCTGGCTCTGTGGACACCTGCGGAGAGTCACTGGAGGGGAAGCGCTTTGACACCTCCTTGACAGAAGGTGGCGACGGTGTAGAGTCTGCAATCTCAACTGAAACAACAAATCAAGAACAAAAGCTTGTTACACACACTAGTTTTTAGATTTTTTTAATATTTATGATCTAAAACATCAGAAAGCAGTGAATAATGCCCTTCACAATTTCCTAAAGCCCAAGGTGATGTCATCATATGTCTTGTTTTGTCTGACCAACAGTCCTGAACCCCAAAATAATAAATTTACTGTAATGTAAAACAAGGAAAAGCAGCGAATCTCACATTTGAGAACCTGGAATTTTTGTGTTTCTGGTCGAAAAATTGCGTATTAATTATCAAAATAGTAATTAAGTTTCCGTCAGCTGACCAAATGTTTATCAAGTATTTGTTGCAGCTCTATTGTAATATGTATTCAAATAAATAGTTTTAGTTAAAGGCAAATTATTGTGTTTCAACATTAAATTATTTAAATAGGGCTGCAACTGAGTATATCCAATATTTATTAATCTAACTATTTACAATTTATTAAATTACAAGAGAGAGAGAGAGAAGGAAAAGCAGCTCATCCTCCCATTTTAGAAGCTGGAACCAGCAATTTGGGGCATTTTTACTTTGAGTTGTTAAATTCACTCAATCGAACAATTATTTCAGTGATATGTGGCTTTATTATTTGTGCACTCAACGTTGAGGTTCTTACCAGTGACAGAGCTGGGTAAAGTGTTAGCTTTTTTCAGGTGTTCTCGGCGCTCAAATCGTCCCAGGAGGCTTTCGGGTCTCTTGGGCTCCTCTGGTGTCTGAGGTTTAGAAGAAGGACTGGTGCTCCCGCTGCCTTTGCACTCTGTGGGACTCACCAGTGTAACCTGCAGCAGAGATTTGTGATTGTAAGTGAGGAGGAATACTGCCTGATGAGGTGAATGTCAGAAGAAATAGTAGAAAGAGTGTAAAGAGGCAATCTGGGGCACATACGCTGTCTCTATCTCTAGCTTGTTTTTCTGCCAGTTTGGCCTCTCTCTGGCTCCGTCGATCCTCTCGATTCTGCTGCTGCTCCCTGAAGCCCTTTTGCTTCTGCAAAGCCAGTGTGATCCATAAGGGCCCAGCCTCCTTCTCTTGGACCCTCGCACTGTCCAGGGAGTGCCTGCTCTGTAGTGATGGTTTTTCTGTAGCAGAAGATATCCATAGTGGCATATTACTAGGCCAATATATTCTTCTAAATGTTTGGGTGCTAGTTCCAATAGAATAGATGAAAGTTTCAAAAAGTCTTTCTACAAAACCCTAACAAAAGCCAAAATTACATGTTTGTAGACGCAAGCCGTTGTAAAAGAACTTTACCTTTTTAAGTAAAAAAAGGGTATGACAATTTGATTTAAATAGGGAGTTATCAGATCAGCCAGTTTCGGAACTCTGTGCAGATACGGACACATTTTGGTTGGTACCAAAAAAGTATTGTGGTTTGATACCCAATTCACTCATTGCACTCAAGGCCACATTAAAATAATTTTTAACATTTTGGGAAATATGCTTATTTGCTTTCTTGCCAAAAGTTATATGAGAACCTCTCTCAAGTCATCTCTCTCTAAGAAAAGGAACAAGCAGATTGCCCAAAATGACAAACTAATCCTTTAAGCCATGTAGAGGCACCATATGTTGGAGGAAAGTCAAGATTTTAAAATCCTGATTAGCATTAACAGCATAGTGCTTGATCAAAGTAACACTGACCTCTCCTGATGAGCTCCGTCTTTCTATCTGCCTTCTCTCTCCAGGGGATGTTAATGGAAGGGAAGAAGGATCTCCTCTCCTTCGGCTCCTCTTCCCCTTGGACCAGGCCTTGGCTACTCTGGTGCAACTGGGCCACCGCAGAAGGTTCCTCGTTCCTGCTCTGCAGCTCCTTGCTGGATGACTCTGCGGCCCCTGTCCTCTGGATCATGGCATCACTAGGAGGCCCATGGGCCACTTTAGGTAGAGGAGATGGGGGAGGTGTGGAGACTGCTCCAGTGGGTTTGGGCGACGTTGTTGGTCTGCGGTAGAGCGGTGGCTTGGAAAACACTTTCTCACCATCGCTGTGTGCGGCGGGGCTGGTAGACTTACCCGGTTTAGACCTAGGGACAGCAGGGGAGGCAGATGCATGTAAGTACTTGCCGACCGCGCCTTCTTTCTGAGGCGATGTGGGACTTGATTTGTCGGAAAAGACCGGGGAGGCGTCAGAGTCTGGCTCAATGGGGGTTAGAGGTGAAGGGACTCCATCAAAGCTGTCCCCAGCACTGTATCGTTTCTTCCTTTTCTCAGTGGACTCTCCGCTGTGGAAGCGGAGGGAGTAGTTGGTCCTCCTCAGCTTTATGCCAAAAGGTGAGGGCTTGTCCTCACTGTCCTGACTTCGGCCTTCTCCCTCCTCTCTACTTTCAGACACCTCCGTCTCACTCTGAGCCCTGCTCTTCAACTCTGGCCCCTCGGGTTTCGCTCCAGGGCTGGGAACCAGGAAAGAGGGGAGGTCTTTGGCAAACATACATTCCTCTGACCCTCTTTCTACAATGCGGACCGTTTTACTCGTCCTGCTCTGAGGTTTACTGGTTGGAGCTGGGGAGACTGCAGTGGGGCTATCATACCGAGTAGCTTCCTCTCCTGCTTCATCTACACCGAACACCTCAGAGTTCCTGTTTGAATCTCCAAACTTCTTCTTCGCAGGGGTGATGGAGAACTTGGCGCTGGCAGACATGGTCTTCCTGAGGTTCGTGTGGGAGAATGCAGGCTGGTCTTCACTGCTGGGTTGAGGCTGGTTCCTGCTTGGCTCTGGGTAGTCCTCGTATTTCCCCTCCTCTACCCCCTTGAATATCTTTGATCTGATGCTAGCCCATTCTGCCAGGATGGCTGCACCGGGCTGGTCTACAGAGGACTCGTTAAGTGATTTCGTCTTGCCAGACTTGCGGTCTGGTGAAGTCTTGCTCTTGGTCGGCGGTGTTCCCTGGGCCTTTTTATCCTCTCCCAAACCCAGCAGAGACTTACAGGCGGTGTCTTTGATCTGGTCTAAATTGACGGCTGTCCCACAGAGCTGGGCGCCTGTCACTAAGATGGCTGTGTGGGGGACATATGGAGACGTTGGCAGGTTTGGGGAGTCTGGTCCTTCAGAAGAGGCCTTGGGGCTCTCTCTTTGTTCGGCTACAGCACCGCTCTGGTGGCTGGAGGCTGGCGTAACAGGCGTCAGGTGGACCTTCTGGAACAAAATCTGTTTTTCACCGGAGGAAACTTTGAAAGAGAAAGGCCTCTGTCTCTCCTCCATCTCCCTCCAGCGCAGCTCCTCAGCCCTCCTCTTCCTCTCCTGTGGATCTGAGAAGCCATCAGCCTCCTCTAATGACAGCCTCCTCTGCTCCTCCTCCTCCTTTCTCATCCTCTCCTCCTCCGCTTCCAATTTTTTCTTTTCTTCAATCTCCTGCAACCTCAGCTTTTCCTCTTCCTCCCTTCTCTTTCTTTCCTCTTCTTCCTCTCTTAGTTTCCTCTTCTTCTCGGCCTCAAGCTCCTGCTGCCTCCTCGCTTCTTCCTGCTCCTCTTCTCGCCTCTTCCTTTCTTCCTCTTCTTTCCTCCTCTGCTCTTCCAGCTGTCTTCTCTCCTCCCGCTGTTGGCGCTCCTGCTCCTCTTGCAACCTCCTTTCCTCCTCCTCCCTCCGCATCCGCTCTTCCTCCTCTCGCCACCTCTTTTCTTCTTCCTCTCTGATCCTTCTCTCCTCTTCCTCCCTCCTCCTTCTCTCTTCCTCCTCTCTAAGCCATCGCTCTTCCTCCTCCTGCTGTTTGCGACACCTCTCCTCCTCTAGTTCACGCAGCCTCAGCTCCTCTGCTGCTCTCTTCCTCTTCTCCTCTTCCTCCTGTTTGACCCTTTGTTCCTCCAGCTCCCTCTTCCTCCTTGTCTCCTGTCTTTCCTCTTCATACAGTCTCTGTTTCTTGAAGCTTTCCAGGGAATCAACAGATGCCCTGCGCTGGTCATCCGTGGAGACACCTGCTACCTCGAGGTCCTCTTGCACCGCACCAGGAATAGATACCTCTAGGAGGTCCTGAGAATGTAGAAATTTGATTAGTTCCTATTTTCTTCACCACAACAAAGTTTGAGAAATGTCTCAAAAATAAATCAACAACATGCTAAGACCCATTTGAGGCAACTCATAGCTTGACTTTAGCTCTGGCTCACCTGTGTAAATCGCCGGTGCTTGCGGGAAACCCTCTGGTTTTTCGGTTTGACGGACAGTTTATGCTTGGCAGCGGTGTTGTCTAAGCGAGGAACAGACTGTGGAACAGCATCCAGATTGATGGACTCAATAGTACCAGTGGGTGGAAGAACTCGTCTGGACCTTGGGGACTTCACTGGGGTGCTGTGTTGGGTTTCTGCTTGTTGGGCCCCCTGGACCTGTTTAGTCACAATAACAGAACATTTTTTGATAAACTGAAACACATCTGATCTTAGTCCTAATACCTTAAAAACCTTCTTATTCCTCATCAAAAACAGGGCGCCATTACATTACCCTTAGTCTTGAGAGCCCAGTGTTTTATGTTAGTAGCGGCTAATAGCCTATAATAGTAGCCTCAAGCAGAGATGAGGAGCAGGCTACAGACGTCTGGTAGGCTCACCTTGTAACTCCACAACCCCAGATTTTTCAAACAGACCCGACCCAACACAGGCACAGACTTTGCCTAGCTCTTCTTTAAAAATAGAACTGTCATCAGAATAAGTTAATAAGTGGTTACCTTTGGCTCTGTGTTTGCTGGTTCAGCTTCTACCTGGGCCAAAACCTTCAGAGGACTCCGGGGAACCTCTTCCTCATCTGAGCTTCCCTCATCTCCTTCACTTTTCCTCAGAGAAGGAGGCCTCTGGCCAAACTTTATACCTTGTGCTATCTGCCTCTGTTTGATAAAATAAAAAGGAAAAAGGTTACACGTTATGTATGTAGACAGAAGATAACTGCTCAGCAACTGAGTGTGCATAGCTACAAGGCCCACCTGCAGATTCCTAACTTTATCCGAGACGTTTTCCTGGGACATGCTGTGATCTAGACCGGGCTCAGTCACCGGCTCCTCTGGGATAAAGATGCTGTCGTGTGAGAGAGCTCGAGATCCGATGGGATTCAACTCCCTGCAGGAAAATAAGAGTGTCTTCAGAGTTGCAGCGTGTCATTACTGTCAGTCATTCATTCATTTATCATGAGCAGGATCCAGCGTCGCTCCATAAATCATTTTACACAAAGAAACAAATGACCTCTTAACACACCAGTAGTTTCAGCACATCAATTAAAGGCTTAAATCGTGTTGAGCCTTTCATAAGCTGTTTTTGTGCAGAACCTCACCCTTCTCGCTAGAGATTGCGTAACCACAACTTGCAGTGTTTGTGAGAGTCATTTTTCTGGAAGTGAAAACAAATCTGGCAAGACATTTGCAAACCTCTGATATAGGGTCTATAAAGTGGGTAGTGGGCCTCCAACTTATTCATGGGAGCTCAGCGAAAAAAATTGACACTAGTTATTACATTAATTATCAAAATGGGATATAGAATACCCTAAATGCGTGTGATTTGATAAAGAGATAGTTCAGAGATACAGCAGTTTGGGGGAAATTTACAGTTTTCCCCACATTCCCAGAGATTAATAAATGCCACAGGACAGACCTTTGTTATGCATTTGGTGTAGTCTGTGCTGTTAAACAGTAATATTAGGCTGTCTTGGTTTAATTCTGTCTGTCTATGTGATCATATAACATAATCACGACTTTAGCAAAATTAACCAAGTAAACTAAGAGGGGGGCACCATTTTCCAAGCTTTGTCTGAGGGGAGGCCCACAGTCTGTCTTTGCAAACCCCTAAATTATTGGTTAGATCTTGGTTATAGCTTTTATCAGCAGTAACATAATGCTAAGCAGAAAAACTCATTATCTCATACAAATGTGAGTAAAAAGGAAACTTTATTACCTCAGATTTTGATTGGACTCCTCATTGTCAGATACAACTCCATTGCACACTTCCCCAGTAGAAAAACTCGCCTTTAGCTCTGCTCCATCAAAGCCCCGCTTCGCCTCCCTCTTCTTCTTCTTCCCAAAGAGTCGTCTAAAGGGCTGGAATTTGCCCTGTCGCCTTCTCTCTGTTGTCAAATGAAAACAAATGACAACCACAGCTATATGCAATCATCAATCTTTATATCTCGCCCTCGGGCTAGATAACGAGCAGGACGGTGCCTATGGGCGGGTTTTTGTATGCATGTATGTATGTGTAGATAGTGAAATGCAATTGACTGAATAAAAAGAAAAAAAATCAAAATAGCACATGGAATGAGAAGAAAACCTTGGCTCTTTGGTTCATACTTAACTTGTATTTACAGGAAGTGGAGAAGATAAACAACACGCATAAAACGGGAGCAACCACTTCCCCATGGCAGCTTTAGAAAAATTTACAAATCCCTGATTTATTGTTTAAAACAGGCAAACGCAAATCCATGATTGGTCCCTGAGAGAAAGGAAAGGAGTGAAAACACACAACGACATCCTGGCTATCCTCAAGAGTTAATGTCAAATGAATGACTCATAACACCCTTGACCTGCATCACTCTCCAAGATGTGTGTGCTATCTTATCTTAATGAGACAAATCACAGATAATCACTTTGGATTACCTAATCCATTGGCCAGTGAGGCAATCCCTTAAACCACATTAAAATCAGTATGGAACAATAAAAGGAGCAATGTGCTGCCAAAAAATAAAAATGTGTCGGCAACTGACCTACGTAATAAAACACAGCAGTTAGTACTGGTAAGATCAGTGCTGGTTCATGACTTCCTCAAGTGATGAAACTAACTTTGGATCTTTATGCTCATCATCTTTCATGTCAGGAAGTTACAGACTCTTGTGCACAAGATAAACTTTCCCATGTGTAAAGGGAAAAACATCGCTAGGTTCTCTCCTCAGGATCCCAAAGATGAGATGTTGACATTATGTCATTGGAAAATGTAAACAGATATTGTTTAGCATAATTTAAAAAGTGTTTCCGATGGTGTGTTTAGTCTTTGTCTGTGTATCCGTGTGTGTGTGTGTACTTGTAGAGGTTCACTGGATTAACTAAGTGGGTGAGATTACAGAGCTACTCTACACCACTGTGTAGACAGGCGTTCCCAGGGCTCTGAGGGTATCTCTTTCAGAGCTATAAGTAGCAACTGGTGTGGGATTACACTTCACATGCTGCACACTATACCAGAGGCATCATGGGAAATAGTAAAAACTAGTTTCCCCACTTAGATCCTCCACTCAGAAGTGTGTCTTTATTTTTGTGTGGGACAGTTTAAGTGTATGTACAGTATCTTACAAGTCAGTACACCCCTCACATTTTTTTTACATTTTTATTATAATAATAATAATAATAATAATAATAATAATAACTTTTCATTTGACAATACTGAATAAATTAAACTTTGCTACAATGTAAAGTAATGAGTGTACAGCTTGTATAACTCAAAATAACATATCACACAGCCATTAATGTCTAAACCACTGGCAATAAAAGTGAGTACACCCCTAAGTGAAAATGTCCAAATTGGGCCCAAAGTGTCTATATTGTGTGTAGCCAGCATTATTTTCCAGCACTTTATTTTCCTTAACCCTCTTGGGCATGGAGCTCACCAGAGCTTCACAGGTTGCCACTGGAGTCCTCTTCATATCACGGAGCCGGTGGATGTTAGAGACCTTGCGTTCCTCCACCTTCCGTTTGAGGATGCCCCACAGATGCTGGTTTAGGTCTGGAGACATGCTTGGCCAGTCCATCACCTTTACCCTCAGCTTCTTTAGCGAGGCAGTGGTCGTCTTGGAGGTGTGTTTGGGGTCGTTATCATGTTGGAATACTGCCCTGTGGCCCAGTCTCTGAAGGGAGGATCATGCTCTGCTTCAGTATGACACAGTACATGTTGACATTCATGGTTCCCTCAATGAACTGTAGCTCCTCAGTGCCGGCAGCACTCATGCAGCCCCAGAACATGACACTCCCACCACCATGCTTGTAGGCAAGACACGCTTGTCTTTGGACTCCTCACCTGGTTGCCACCACAGACACTTTGTTCACTTTGTTTATCTTGGTCTCTTCAGACCACAGGACATGGTTCCAGTAATCCATGTCCTTAGTCTGCTTGTCTTCAGCACACTGCGGGCTTTCTTGTGCATCATCTTTAGAAGCAGCTTCCTTCTGGCAGTGTGAAGTGTATAGTTTGAGCACTGACAGGCTGACCCCCCACCCCTTCAACCTCTGCAGCAATGCTGGCAGCACTCATACATCTATATCCCAAAGACAACCTCTGGATATGACGCTGAGCACGCACACTCAACTTCTTTGGTCGACCAGGGCCAGGCCTGTTCTGAGAGGAACCTGTCCTGTTGAACCGCTGTATGGTCTTGGCCACCGTGCTGCAGCTCAGGTTTGGCAATCTTCTAGGCCATCTTTATGTAGAGCAACAATTCTTTCTTTTAGATCCTCAGACAGTTCTTTGCCATGAGGTGCCGTGTTGAACATCCAGTGACCAGTATGAGGGATTGTGAGAGCGATAACACCAAATTAAACACACCTGCTCTCCATTCACACCTGAGACCTTGTAACGACGAGTCACGTGACACCAGGGAGGGAAAATGGCTAATTGGGTCCAATTTGGACATTTTCACCTAGTGGCGTACTTAATTTTGTTGACAGCAAATTTACACTGTTATACAAGCTGTACACTCACTCCTTTACCAAAGTATTAATCAAATCTGTGGTATGTGGATTTTGTTAGCTTTGGAGAGAGCCAGGCTTGCTGTTTCCCCGTGTCTAGTCTTTGTGTTTAGCTAAACTAATAAGCTGCTGGTTGTAGCTTCACATTGGACTGAACAGATTTGAGAGTGGTTATTAATCTTCACATCTAGCTCTTGACATGGAAGCGAATAAGTGTATTTTCCAAAATGTGAGAATAGTAGATTGATTTTCTGTCGATTGACTAATCATCTCTACTCCAAGTTCTATCTCCCTTGATTTAATATGTAATTACCTGGGGGTAATAGTGACATATACTACAGAGCGATTATGAGACGACACTTATGCATTTAATCATTGCTTTGTTTGTATTTCTTCCTTTTTTTCCCTCTTGTGTTCTTGTCCCCTTTTCCTTCTTTTTCTTGAATGTCAACTGATCAGGACAGAGATCTTGGTGGGACTGCTCTAAATGTTTTGGGTGGGAAGGACCTGAGACTGAGAAAAATGGGAAAGAAGCGGGGGTGGGGGTGGGGGTGGGGGGGGGGGGGGTCTTCTTAATGTAATATCTATTTATGTAGTTAACTCTATCTCAATAAAAATAAAGTATCAAGGACAGTAGGGTCCTACTGATGAAATTGATTGCTTAATACTCTGTCAGACCCACTCTCTCCTTCTTTGTCTAAGTGCAGCGAGTGATATTATGGTGGTGACACTGATGCTCTGCTTCCCTGCAGCATGCTCTTCCAGCATCAGGGCCAGTCCAGTGTTTCTACTCTGGTTCAAAGCCCATAATGCAGTGCCACAGGCATGCTCACACACTCACGCGTGAAACGAGAATGGACACGTTTTTCTGCACTGTAGACGACTCAGTAGCACTCCATAGAGCAGCATCCAATCTAACTGGAGTTAACTCTTGCTTCCTGTGTCCTTATGATGTGGTGTGTTTTGACCCTGGTCCTCTGAACCTGGACCCCTGCTGGTTTTTCAATCCAGCCATCTGATCAGGGAATATTTCCCATCTGGTGAAGGCAAATTTACTAGTGGGCAGAAGGATAAAAAGCAGCAGAAGGCTATTCCATCTTCTGCAGCCTTATATTTGCAGATATGGGAGCTGTATCAATCTTTGCATCTAACTCCTAGCAAGAAAGAAAATAAGCTTGATCTATTGTACTCTGTCTAATATTTGCTACATGGATTCATGATCTGATTATGTATTAAAACTGCTGGAAGGGATCAAACAAAAGCTAGTGAAAAGGTGATCAAAGAAGTCAGATATGTGGACACAGCACAGCCTCTGTAAAGGCTCAAGTCAAACCATCACCACGCCACACTCTTCTTAAAGAGACAGTGAAAAAAAACCCATTAAACTGCTGCCAACAGAGGTCATTTCATCCTCGGGGTGTGATAACTGAATGGGCTTTAAAACACTGTCTCTTTAAGATGTCGCTAAAAGCACTCATTTTTTTCCTATTTACCTGGGCCTTTGGATTCGGTTACCTCTAAAAGCATGTCATGCTTAGTTTCCGTGGCGTCCGTTGCCATGATCACTGCACACCTTGGCTGTGTTGAGAGAGGAGGGAAGTAAGATGGGGATGCTGTTATCATCTTTACTGCCGGAGAGGGGTAAAAGGAGCAAGTGTGAGCTTTTAAATTGAGGAGACACATGAGAGATCAGGAAAGGGGCACTGAACACTTATAGCGCTTGAGCAGAGCTGCAGTTGGACTCTCACTTTTTATTTTGCTCTCCATCGCCTCTAGCGTTATCATCAAAAAGCTCCGCTTTGTTAGCTCTGGCAGAATGGCTCTTGGTGTTTTGCCTGTCTGGGGCTGTTTTAAAAACAAAATAAGCCCTCTGAGGCCTCTCTCTTGGGATTTGTTGGCATAGACATGGTACTAAAACGGTGGTACATCTGAAATGAAAACACACCGCTAAGTGGTTGGGGGCTAAATAGATAGTGCAAAACTACAAATAAAAAAGACTCTTACAGCAGCTGAACTGAACATGCTCACTTTCAGCAGGATGATCCTTTGCTACGTCTGATTATTAGAGATCCAGAGCAGAAATTATCACACAAACCACAAGAACCACCTCTTATTTGCATCTCATAAACTGACAGGACCTAACTACACACTGAACTCTGAGCCCGGCGTCCTCCAACATCTGTCTGCAGCACGTCGGCTGAGCCAGAGGTTTTCTGATGTGCTGCGGAAATGTGTGTTGTGCAAAACCACAAGCACCCTGGTTGGCTGTATAACACCAGAGTGTGAGACAGTACTGAGAGAGCCAGAGTGTGGCATCAGCATACCGTGGGCTTCCTTCCTGAGGGTGACAGAGACGGACAGACTCTCTCAGAAATGCCCCAGAAAGGCTCTTTGTCCAGCGCAGAACAAGGAGCGAACAAGCATGTTCGGTAGTGTGAGTGTGTGAGCACAGATACAGACAGAGACAGAGAGGGAGAGACAGAGAGAGTGTGTGTGTGTGTATGTGTGGTGAGGAGAGAGACTGTACGTGATTGTGTCTGCTGGTGTAAAGAGAGATATTGTGGATTTTTGTTTGTCTGTTTATTTACATGTGTTGACTGGGCTTGGCTGGAAGCCCTAATGTTGAGCAAGTGTCTGTGTGCTAAGTGTTTGTTTGTTGTTGTTTTTTTGTCCCATCACTGCAGAGGACAAACTTGGGAAGCAGCTAGAGATGGGATGAGAGAAGCACGAGGAGCAGCCATGTGCTCTACAGAAGCAGAGAAATGATACACTGCATCATAGTATGGCGTAGGCATAACACGATGCTGCATCTTAGGGATCTCGAACGACCCAAAAGCTCAACACCATTTGATGGTGACACCAGCTCTGCACCAGAGTGGGCTAGACAACTACCCAAGTCCAATAGCATGGCTTAGAGTTGTAGCGGCTAAGTGCCATAACCTTACAGCACAAGTAGCTTGCTGACAAAGCAGACAGACGAACGTGGTGGAGCCGTGTAGCGGTTTACCTATTTCAGCTGCACAGCTCGAGATGGCTGCGCACCACTGCAGTAAAACCTTAGGGAACATCGATCTTCCCTTTTGCACAAAGCTCGTTTTACCCAGATGAACGTCACTGCTGCCTCCGCTGTAGCTTTGGGAGAAAACGGTGGAATAAATACAGAACAGAGACAAAACAGCAGGAATCGGTATGTTAGGTCTGTTAGCATCAGGTGCAGTAGGTGAGTGGGTGGGGAAATATGAGCATTGCATGAAGGGTGACATGGGACGGGGGTGGATGATCGATAAGGATATATGGAGGTGACGATGACAAATCCGATAAATCTATACTGCAAGAAGTACGCTTTCACTATCACTGTTATCACCTTAGGGTCTGGACTTTCACAGCATCTCATCAATGCCAACTCTTTGTACCAATCTCATTCTCTAAACTTTGAGCAGTCTCTGGTTTCCACAGCAACGTGTTAGCAGCAGCACCCAGGGCCCGATGAGACAGACGCAAAACAGAATCAACTCACACCACAAATCCTTATCAATGCAAACAGACGGAAATAGTTCACTTGCCACAAACACTGCATGTGTTACTCCTGATGTGGCTGTTTCGACAGACTGCCAGGTCATGTGCACAAGGACAATAAGGGAGTGTCCTAGTGTAATTGTTATTTAGCACAAGGGTTGAGTAATTAGAAATGAGGAAAATAAATATCAGAGGTGTGTGGTGATTAATCATTATCTTGCAATTGCAAATGCAATTCTACTTCCTCTGACAATTTGGCAAGAAGGCCTTGATGCCGGCAGCTGCTGCCCCTGTTGAGCCATCATTTTTGGATGAGAATATAAAAACAGCATCTTCTGGAAAGGTTGGTCCTGATGATGTTTACCGGTGTTAAAAGGAGAAAACATTTCTTTATATATGGACACTGTGAATTGTGTGCATCTCCAGGAAGTCTCCATCACAACGGAAGATTTAAAATGCCTAAATAAAAACAAATCAAACAGAGAACTATGTGTTGAACAACACTGATATGCAGTACACCTCTGCACTAGGGCTGTCCCCGACTAAGGATTTACAGAGTTTCGAATCAGAATTGTCAATGATTGCCTGATGACAGATTGTCAAATCTATGTTTGGGGGGGGGGGGGGGGGGGGGGGGTGACACGTGGCAGCTTTGCTTGAGAAGCTGCAGAGCTTTAGTCTCTATTCATTAGTGACTGTATCTTACACTGTACATATACAGCTAAACTGAGGCTTACTGTTGATCCTTTTCTCTCTGCTCGCCTGCCATTCACTGGTCTTGCGCAGAGTTTTGATGTCCGCCGACTTGCTGACAGTTGCATGCAGTTCGCAGTTCCACGCGGTTCTATTCCAAGTACCAATATTCTTTTTGGGGTTTATTAATGGTGATAAATGATCAAAAAATTCACGCACAACTATGTAGATCACAGCTGCAACTGGTGCACCCTACCTTTAGGGTTAGGGTTACAATTTTGGATTTAATCATGCAAAGAATTTTTGAAAAATTATTAGCTTCTTATCTTCACATGTTTATTTACAGTGTTATATGTTGACATATCATAATAGTCTATATAATTACTTATTGGGAGACAACCGGTGGTACCATGTAAAATCAGACGTTAAACACCCCCCTTTTGGCCTAAATGGTATGATCCTTGTTTCCCAAGATTCTGCAAAGATTCGTGAGATTGGGATTCGAATCAATCTCTGTCTATCAAATCACTGACAATTCGGGGACACCCCTACTCTACACTTTCCCTCTTGTGTTGTGATTTCTAATGCAGCATGGAGAATTAATTTCACAGTAAAAAAAAAAGTTAAGTTATTAAAGACAAAAAGACAAATAATTATCCGTTAACATGTGGTTTTCATTTAATTATAACATAGTAAACACATAAAACAAAGGATATACATATACAGTAAGATGTATTGCATTTCACTTTATTTCTGATGGATTAGTTTTTCATTTTTGCATTTAAATCTTCCATATATCAGTTTGATGAGGGCAGAAACATGTATGCTTGTGTGGTAATTTTGCAGCAGCCTGGTGTTCTTGCTATAGTCGCAATAAACCTGTAGTTTGGATACTGACCTAAATGTATTAACTGGTTGCAAAGTATCCAACCGGTGTTCATTCACATTATTTAGCATTATAATATAATGCATTTCACTTGCAGATGGAATCACTAAATATCAACTGAGTGATGTTAAGCTGACAAACAACTTGGTCATTAGATATGTACTTTAAGCCATTTGTCACCATATATCTGCACTTTCTAACCGAATTTTCATGCAACTTCCAACTCCTCCCACATTTGTGCCACACAGACTGAATAGGACACAAATGGGCAAAGCACTATTCTGTGGTGACACTGTTCGTGCTAACGTTCACGCTGCCATGAAAATAGTACGTGTTTGTGAACAAGTTCAGTTTTGCATGACAGACCCAAACCCAAGTAAATAGCATATTAACAAGATTAAAGCTGTCAGCATGCTTCTTTAGAGCTTAAATAGCCCTCCCCTACACCTTTCTGATGTCGGAATAGAGAGGGATATGTCCGACCATTTCTGTAACTTTCCAAAAGTGACGAACCGACATTCACACCCACTTTGAGTCGTGAATGGCCTGCTGTGCCAAGGTGAGAGAGCTAAATGCTAATGCCAGCAAGCTAACATTTTTACAATGACCTGCTGGTGGTGCTACAAAAAAAGACAGGGGATCACCAAAGTCCCTAGGATTCACCACCTGGGGACCATGATTGTCTGTACAAAATGTGACGGCAATCCATCCAATAGCTGTTGAGATATTTAAGTGTGGACCAAAGTAGTGGGCCAACCCACCGATAGACAAATATATCCCCAGGGTCACATGCTAGCATGGCTAAAAATCTAGTTACAGGTACTATACCAACACTAGTAGTAGCTATCAGTGGACAAAATACAAGCCAGGCCTGCAACAAACACTCGCTTTATGATTTATATAATGTTCAGTTTTTGTTAAGACATTGTGCTGTAAGGTGTCCTTGGCATTTGTCTACTCCCTAGATATCCACAGGGTGCATGTGGAAAAACAATGGATTTTAGAGTGACACGCACCACGTATCACATGACCATGGTTATGTTTTCCACATTAGCCATCGGTTAACTGACAATTCTCAAGAGTGTGAACACAAAACAACAGAAAGGCCTTCTCCTCCTGCCTCAGCATCTCAAGCACAAACACTGTGACTTGTGATATTCACAGTTGACATACACCAAAAAATTCAGTACAGTACTATACACTTCACTCTCTTCGCTGTCCAACATGAGCTGTTCACAATGGTTTTGCACACAGAGAGCCAAAAAACACACAGAAAGAATAAATGGCGTGTTAAAGTTCTACAAACTTTAGCTAACATTTCATCACCTGCTTTTAACTTTCTGCATAAGAACGCCTTCTTACCGTCCTGCAGTCGCTCTGTGTGCCAGGGTATCTATGAGTGTGTGGCCGTTCCACCTGCCTGCTGTCACTTTGGATCTAGGGCATTACCTGGAGTCAGGTGTCAGATGCAGTGAGGGCTTTGTGTGCGCGCGCTTGTGTGGGTGTACAAGAGAGCAACGGAGTAAACATCCCTCAATATCCCCATATTGATGGAAATGTGATTGCTGTTCTAAGGCGCAGTCTCGCACTCTGGAATGAAAACTTGCGTTGGCGTGAGATCACGAGTGCAGATGCGTGTTGGAGTGGAGCTCATGCACGGTCTGAGGGGAGGAGGTGTCTCAGCAGGAATCGGGGTAGTGTGAGCTCCGAGCGAGGAGAGATGGGCGTTCTCCTGTGTCTGTTAGTGCTGCTGTGCTGAGGAGGCACAAAGTGACACTTTGTTTCCGCGCCAGATAGCCAGCGCAGGAGAACAGAGCGGCATTCACCATTTCAACTGGCTGATGCACACAAAGGCTTTCATTGTGGGTTAACAGTAACCGCGTATACACATGCGTGATTAGAATGGTTTGTACGGTGCACCACACCTGCTTAATAATGTTACAGTCACACATGGAGCCTTCAGAGCTAACCTCAACACACACACACAGGTGAAGTGCTGAAGCTACTCAGAGGTTACAGCAAATATCATTTTAAGCTTTGTCCGCGTAACTTCAGTCCCCTTAATACCAAATTACTCTATAAGATCCTCATTTATGATCACATTAGTCTCATGTGTAATCATAATGGCTATGTGCAGCAGCATAGTGTTAGCGTGTAATAAGGCCAGCTCCCCCCAATCTCCAGTTTTGGCAGCATCACTGCAGTCTCACAGGGATATGGTAATAATGAGGTCTTTACCAACCTGGATGCCGCCTATGTTACAGCAGCACAGCGCTTCAAAGACAGACTGTTCCCTGACTGACTCTGTGCCCCGCCCCCATTCCCACACACAGATATTCACATCCACATGTATTCACACACACACCTCGATCTGTTGACTAAATTGCATGTTAATGCATGTATTGATGTTTCAACGGCTAATAGATGATTTGGATAGCCAAGGGGGGACAATTTCATAGTCAAATGTGAATTGTGTTCCATTTAAAGTCACAGAAAGTAGACAAACCTGTCTTGTCTTTGTGGTAATCTATGCATCATCACTCTGATGCCGTCTTGGTCTACAGCCTGCCGCTTTTCCTTGTTGCTTTGTTTGAATATTTCCCCCGGTAATTTCTGCTTCAAACATGTCATTACAACAAACCTTAATATCAGCTGCAATTTTGATTGTTTTTATGCCGCATAGTATATTATTAAGAGCAGAGATGTGTTACATAAACATGTAAATCCTTCTCTAAGGACCACATTTTGGAAGAGCAGATGATAACTTGCACCACACTCAATAATTAGCACAGACCTCATGAGAAATTGAGGTGTAGGCTGTAATTGCAGTTCTGTGCTTTAGTTAAGGGCAGCTCTGATACTAATACCAATATCTGTATAATAGCATAAACAATACTGTACGTACTATGTATGGGTGATACCTAAGAAATACAATTTTTATAAGAAGACTGTTACATATTACATCTGACTTTACTACGGCATTGACTTTACTACCTTTTTTTAACAGTTGCTAGCTCCTTTGCAAAAATACGGCTTTACATGCAAAACATGCAGCAAAGTCATGACATGTGATGCACTACAAACCACACTTGTGCACCTAGCAAGAAAACTCTTTGATTAGGTCAATGCATCACAGAATGAGCACTAATGAACCCTCAAAAGATGTTCATTAGTCATTTCATTTGGGTGGTGATGACATGATAACTTAGTCGAATCCTTGTTCACTGTGCAGTTCAGCAGCACCTGAAAATCCAAACCTTCAGGTTGGATGGGACGCTGAACATTGCAGTACTTTATTAAAACACTACTCTTGAATCAGTGAGAGTGACGTAGTCTTTACTATGAGAGCTCTACCCTGTTGCCTCTGCAAAAACACAGACACACAGCTCTCTGTCCTAATATGCCATCATTCAACCATCGGTTCGAACCGATTGCAACTAAGACAACCAACACTCGCCTGTCCATCTGGTGCTGGAACAGCCAACAAAAAAGACAGAGCAGTTTATTCAAACCAGCACCATAAATCCAACACCAGCAGATTGGAAATTAATTTCTGGCGAACTGCCATCTATTCTCCCTGCTTTTATGTTTCAGCACACTGACGGTGACAGTAATGCAGCATTGATTTAAAAGCATTTACACGTGACATGTGGAAAAATAAATCCATAATTTCATATTTTCTTCGCACATGTAGGCCCGCACCATATGGCCTGTGCACGATTTTCCAGCTGACTCAAGCACCCTGACATTTCAATGGCTATCCTGTGTGTCTCGTTTGGTGAGAGAAACGGATCGCTGTGGTGAGAGCCTACATCAACATGGACTAAAAGGCACGGATCAATACACAACCGTTAATGGTAGATTAGCAGATGCTGCCGCACAGGGATTACAGTCTATTAATTGTAGGCTAGAAGGCGCACGGAGAACAAAGAATCTGCCCTTTGCTTTTCTCACATAAGAAATTCAAACAGCCTTGAATTGATTAGCGTTATATTTGATTTTAATAAAATAACACTGATTACAATTTGGCTAGCTGACACCGGCTTTTGCGCATTTCAAGTCGAATCAAATTGCAAGCCCCAGCCCATTTAAAACGCGCACGCACGCACGCACGCACACACACAGAGACACACACATCTGCGAAGGATGGAGCAGAAGATCTGAGCAGGTCAATGAGAAGGTGGGATACAGTGACAAGGTCATCAGCGTCGTGAAAATGGAAAACGATCAGCAAAACACAAACAATATGGAAGAAATGAGGGAAAAAAATCCCAACACCTTTTTGTTTGTTCCTCCCTCTGTTCGGCGCTGAGGTAAACCCAGCTCCAGCTGCTCCGACCCTTTTGTGTTGCTGATGCTGCGGGTGCCCGACAGGGAGACGCACGCACCGTCAGTCCCGCACAGCTGCACGCGTGCGAGACGGAGATGGGAGGGTGTGGCTGCGAGAGAAAGACGAGAGGCGGCGGAGGCACACAGTGCAGCGCCCGTACATGAGCGCGATGCGAGCACGTTATACTGTAACGTAAGCGCGTGCTTATCGGAAGTTGTTTAAGAAACGAGGGACTGAATGGAAACGCTTTAACCGGCCCGAGGGGGGAAAAAACAGTGTTGCTTATTCCTGAAGGTGTTATGGGGAGTACTGTGTCTGTGGTTCACTGTAGTGACCCAACCGTAACTAAGGCCTATTTATAGCCTAACCCTCATCCATCATGGTGCGTCTTAGTCATTCTGATCTTTATTTATGATCTACAGTAGATGAGCTTTTTTTGTTTTTACTATTTTTTGACATTTTAACGACCCAAAAATTTATCAAGAAAATAGATGGCAGATTAATTGAGAATAAATATAATCGTTAGTCCCCGCGACCCTGTATGCAGGTTAAGCGGTTGACGATGGATGGATGGATATAATCGTTAGTTGCAGTGCTCTAATACAATGTCATCCTAAATATATACATATAGTCATTATTTAAAGATCTCTGCATGAGAGGACAGACACAATGAGCTCCAAAGATCAGACTGTATCCCTGCCTACATCAGTATGTTGAGGATAATCTCCAAACCTGAGAGCTTGTGTTAGCTGCTAAATCTCAAAGATTTAATATGTTTTAACCCATTAGCCACATTACAGGCAAGAAAACATAATATAACCATTTTAACTCTGAAGAGACCATGATTAACACAGACAGATTACTCCCCAGTGTAGATAATTGTTCCACAAAGTGTGCCAAGGATTACAATCAGAATCTGCCATTTTTTTCCAGGATTATGGTAATAGGCTCTAAAAGGAGTAGGCTAAATACAACCCCCACTGTAGCTCATGTAATTAACTAGCACCAGCTATGCTGTAAAACTGAGATCAAACTAGAGATCGAACATTGGCTTTTAAGAGTTACAAGCCTACTATTTCCATCCATAAGTAATTACGGTAAACAAAAATGTTGTCATCTTGAGAGTCTGAACCCTGGCCACATACATTGGTTTTAAAATGAATGTAGAGCTCACCAGGAATAGGTGGCGAATTAGGTTTTGAATCACAGTACTGTGGCAAAAGGTGATGTGAGCTCATCATTAATTGGATGGATGGGTGGACAGAGTCAAACCCCACACTGAGAGGAGTCCGGTGTGGGGGATATTACAAGAACTGAACAACTGGATTGTTTCTAACAAATCCATTACTACATTATACATTCATGTGCCTAAAGATTCAATCTTCTTCTGATTTGATGCGAACGTAACAGATATGGCAAAAAGAAAGGTAAACAAGGGAAGTGTTTGACAATTAAGTGTTCAGTTCAGCCAAAGATGACGTGGGAGGGCTACTCTGCTGAAGTAAAGACTTTGCTCCTCAGTGAGTATCAGAGAACAGCACAGTGCTCTGAAAAGCTTATAAAACGTCCAATCACTGAGGCAAATCCAGAATTATTGAACTACATCTCCCAGCTGGCATGGGGGCACTTCAGGATCCCCCAAGGAAGAGGTGCTGAGGACAAGCCTGTTCACAGCACCTCCTGTTGTAAGCACAGTGCTCACATATAGCCAAAAACCTTTCTCGCGGCAAATATGCTTACATTAAAAGATATTTTGACTAAATAAAATGTTTACTGAATTTACTACATATTACTCTAAACAGTTGCTTAATGTATTTAGTGCCTAGAATGCATCGGGGAGGATTTTACTTTGAAAATCTTAGCCGGGCGTCACTTTATTTTTATTCTTCTCGTTAGTTTGACATTAGTTTCCTCCTCAGTTGAAGACAGTGCCGTGTGAGCAGATATAACGATATATATATGAGCAGACTTCTTTAATGTAAATATTTTCCATTGGTTATTTGTTTTAATAGAATAACTTGATTAAAACAAGTTTTATTTCGACAGTTCAAACAGGAAATTGCTGTATTGACACCAGCCAACTTAACGCACTTTAAGTTAACTATGGGTACGTGGTAGGTAACCCACGGTTTTTTTTCTTACGTAGTAAGTAGCGGTAGTTGGCTGTTAACTTTAAAAAGCTACCCGTATTTAACAGACAAGCCGGACACACACGATGTTTCCTCGTAGGCAGGACTACGGGATGAAAAGGACCGGAGGAGTGCGGAGCGGCTCCTTTATGAACTTTAGGACAACGGTGAACTCGGGCTCCGTGCGCCGCAGCTCCGCGGTGCTGCCGTCGGTGCTAACCTTCCTGGTGATCGTAGCGTCCGGAGGCCTGCTGCTCATGATAGAGAAAGGAATGCTGAGCAGCATGGAGACGCCTCCACCACGGGGAAACAGCAAGCGGCTGGACTTCGTCCGCCAGGTTGGGAAACACAACCCGGCCGCTGTGGACGTGGACTCCCAGGTATAGTAATGTCGCGCACCACGAAGCTCTGCTGGAGTCTTAAAGAAAGTTTTTTTGCCAAGCGAACGTCTGCTGAGGCCAGCGGAGATTCTGATTTGTCCCGTGATTATGTATATCTCACAATATAACAAGAGTTGTGTCATAAAGTGTGTGCACAGCCTTTTCACAAGTGATGTGTGTTAGTGGGTAAAGGATGACTTTCAGTTTGTGTTCAATGGGAAAACCACCACCACCAACCACAAAACTGTTATTAAAAGTTCTGGTTTCTTATAGTTCTCATCAAGAAACCATAAAAAAATCCCTGCAAAGCTTAAGAGTTGGATCAAATGACAACCCGTTGGTCTGGCACAATCCCTTGCTGTAAATACATAAGTAAGTGTGCATATTGTTTATTTCTAACTCTTGGCTTTTTTCCCAGACACCGGACCTCTACCGTTAAGTTGGGGGGCTCTCAAAAGACAGATAGGAACTGTAAAAACAGAAACTAAGCTGAAGCAGCAGCAGCAGGGGCTGAATTTTCCTGACTTTTAGTCTTTAATATGAGCCATAATTCAACTTGATAGTCTTTAATAGTTTTAAGTAGATCCTCTCTGCTTGTTAAAAATCATCTCTTTCAAACTCAAACACTCTGCAGCTTCTATGCAGGGTTTCTGTTCTGAGATTTATCTCCAAACGGAAGTTACTCACGATGAGATAATCAGGGCTATTTTCTCAGACCTGATGTTACACAGCTGTTTTTACACAGGCTGATTTAATACCAACCATGACTAGTAAACTGGTGTGTATTTGTAAAACCTTTAAGTCACTGATCTGTGTTCACATTTAGATCCTCCAGGAGATCCGTAACCGGACCATCAGGACCATGTGCAGCCAGAAGAACACGCCCCACAGCGTCTGGTCCCTGAGCCCTGCGCAGAGGAAGACGCTGTTGCAGCACATCCTAGTAAATGATCAGTACCACTTCCTCTACTGCTACGTCCCCAAAGTGGCCTGCTCCAACTGGAAGAGGGTTCTGAAGGTTCTGAGCGGAGCGCTGGAGAGCGTGGACGTCAGTATCAAGATGGACCACCGCAGCGACCTGCTATTTTTGTCCTCTCTGAAACCTGAGGAGATCCGGTACCGCCTCAAGCACTACTTCAAGTTCATGTTTGTGCGGGAGCCTATGGAACGGCTGCTTTCTGCATACAGGAACAAGTTTGGAGAGATTCAGTCCTACCAGAAAAAGTACGGCGTGGAGATAATAAAGCGCTACAGAAAAGGTCTTGCTAAGGACGCGGCTGTAACAGGAGATGATGTGACCTTTGCAGAGTTTGTCCATTACTTGCTGGATGAGGACGTGGAGCACATGAACGAGCACTGGATGCCGGTTTACAACTTATGCCAACCTTGTGCTGTGAAGTACGACTTCATCGGCTCCTATGAGCACCTTGAAAGCGATGCAGAGTTTGTGCTCCAGCGCATTGGAGCGCCTCCCTATGTTCACTTCCCAGAGAGGCAAACGTGGTACAAGCCGGTCACCACAGAGACGTTACACTATTATCTGTGCAGCTTACCACGGAAGCTACTGAGGGAACTGCTGCCCAAGTACATCTTAGACTTCTCCCTCTTCACTTATCCTCTCCCCCAACACAACCACTGAACACTGTCGGCATTAAATGTACAATGTTTTATAGTTCTGAGATTATTTTTTATAGATTAATTTGTACAAACTGTATTGTGATAGCTGTTACACATTTTTACTTGAGATGTTTGAATATCATTGCAAAATGCTGAGTATTGGAAGAGATGGAGACTCGTCTTCAAAACCACTAAAGCTTGAAATTAGTTGGGGGGGTGGGGGGGGTCCTGTAAATCACTTTGTCCAATCTCAACATGTTCCTGTCATGCACTGTTACAGTAAGCGCACCATTTCAGTATACAATAATAGAAATGGAAATAAGGTTGCAAGACCAAACTTTGTATTTTGCTTGTTTCCTCATCTACACTTTGGAGAAGATAAATCTTGGCTTTAGTGGGCACTCGGTGGTTTAGCAGGCTAAAACACACGCCATGTACTCACAGGTTGGTGGGTTTTAAATCCAGCTCGTGTCGTTTTTGTTGTACGTCACAGCCTCTCCTTCCCGCCCGTCTCCCAACTTTCCTATAACTTTATGGGCTATTTACCTTGTATTAAAACAAAAGTTCAAGTTTTGTGATGCAAGTCACTGCAATTACTGTAATTTTTACATCACTTTATTTTGTGAATAATTTAATAATTTAAACATCATTAAAAAACATGGATATTAAGCATAATACACATAACCACAGGGCTGAACAAATACTTCTATTGCTACATGTGTGAGGTTATAGTTGCTGAGAACCAAATTTACTTCAGAAGCACCAACTCATTCTCAAAGCAGAATCCTAATTTTATCAATGACTGTGTAACGCACTGACAGAGATGAGACATTGCATACAGTCACATAAGTGGAGTCAATGAGAGGTTAAAATGTCTTATGGAGGCCTTCACAATTCATGTCCAGACTCAAGACTAGTGGTTTCTGACTCACTCATCAATGCCTTCATTTGTCTGTCTCTCTAGTCATTAATCCTTGAAGCTCACACTTCTGAAAAGAGAAAGAAAAGAACAAGAGACAAGTTAGGTGAAATAAGGAAGAGAACTAATTTTGAGGTTTTATCCAAAAGCTGAAATTCAATGTCCCAATCCTCACCTGTCTGCTGACTTGTCAGTGGAGCTGTTAAGAGCTCGGAGGATGGAGCGTTCTGGGGTGACGTGATGAGGACTGGTGGAGACGCCGAGGGGCGACAAACTCTGCAGGGACGAGAACGACACACCCTGTCTGCGCATCTCCTGGACGGCCCTCTCACTGAGAACAGAGATCAAGATGTATTGTTTGTGCCTCCACTGTGTTGTTACATCCTTGTAACTACATGTATTACAGCTGTGAGCACCTCAGAAATCAATGGTCTTATTTGAGAGTAACTTGGATATCTTGAGTTTTGTACTGTCGGTCATTTGAAGACATTGCCTTAGGCTATGATTAGGCTATATAAAGCTTTTATTTTAAATAAAAATGGCCAGAACAGTCTAAACTTAATTTTACCAAACTTCAGATCAAGAAATTGTTCAGGTACATGGAGGACATTCGCAGTACTGTCTCTACATCCTGATTCGCTACTTCAAAGATCAAACGCTATGAACGTCAGTTTTTGCAGCCTAGAAAAACAAGCTTGATGTGGGGAAATAACCTAGTTTGTGAACACTGTTGTTGCATCAAATAGCACCTCAATAACGAGGCCACAGAATAAACAATGTTATACAGATATTAGCTGAGTCATTTCACAAAACTAACATAAAATACCTTTTGTAATAATACTGACTGACTGTAATTTGTGTCAAACTTGCAGCTTTGGTTGAGTCGAGTTAAGTCGTTCCGCTCACCGTTCAAAGCGCTCAGTGGTCAACTGTCTTTTCAGAACGTCCATCTCCGTCTGCAGCTGGGAGACTTTGCCTCGGAGCTGGGACACCTCCCTGGCGTGCTCCGCACTGAGTGTATTTACACACGAAAAACAAACCGTAATCAACTATTTGGGGGTGGGCATTTTTATTCAAGTCTTAAAGTTCAAGCCAACAGTGGATTTGTTTACGTTCTGCTGTCAGCCAGGGTCAGCCTATCACGCAGGACCTTCAGCTCCGACTCCCTCTCGCTGGCTGTCAGGTGGGTTTGGAACTCCTTGTGCCGATTGGTGGAGAGCAGTGTCTCAAGGTTACGGACGGTCAGCCTCTCACTGGCCAGTTGTTTCTTAAGTAGCTCCGTCTCTGACCGCACATCCTCCAGCTCTCCTGTGACCTAGAAAACATGTAGCTTTTATTTATTTAGTTATCTATTTACCGAGATAGAAAACTACTGCTGCTGCTCCCCTGCACGTGTAACCTCGAGCTGAATGCAACCAGTTCACAGCAATGTTGATGTAAAGGCGGAGCAGGCCTCACCCTCTCTAGATCCATGCTCTTGGAAGTGAGCTGACGTGCAGTGAGCTCCTTGCCGGAGTCCAACTTGACACAGAGCTCCCTGACAGATGCCAGATCCGAGAGGAGAGCGGCCTTCTCCTCCTGTGTTTTGTGTAGCTCTTCCTCTAGTCGGGACATCCCACGAACCAACGATGATACTTGGGCTTCGTAAGCCTGTAGGGCCTGCGTATGCTGGGGAAACAGCAGGGTGAAAGCTACAGTTTATTCTCTAATTATTGCTATAACTTGGTGTATACTGTATAGAAATACGTATTTCTGCACAATGCAGATGTGTCAGATGTGCTTCTTCCATCCCATGTCTCACCTGCTGGAGTTCTCTCTTCTGGTGGCTGACAGTATCGCGGAGGTGTCTCCGTTCTGAGTCTGAAGACAGCAGCTCCATGCGGATGGAGTTATTGAGGCCTTCAGCCTGCTGCAACTTCTGCTCCCGCTCCTCCACCTCGGAGTGGGCCATCCTGAAACGATCCAGCAGGTCCCTGTTCTCCTGCTCCTGTGGGTCAACACCTAGCAGTCAGCTGGCAGGCAGGAGAGGGTGTATAGGAAGTCCAAGCAACTCATAAGACTGCTAAAAAGACTCTCCCAGGCAAAGCATCAGAAAGACAGTATCTACTTTAAAGAGGCTCAAACAGCTACAGGAGTGCACAGTTTTCTCTTGCCTTTGTGGCCATCAGTTTCTCTATTCTGGACACTTCAGAAATGTAAGAGTGAACCCTCAACTTCAGCTCATCCTTCTCATGCAAAGCCTCCTCCATCTCCACATGTACAGCCTGCACAAACAGACAACAGCAGCTGGTGTTATTTCTTCCTCATTTCCTTTGTACATGACACAGAAGAAACATAGACAGACTAAAGACTTCATACATACTTGGTTCTCTCTGGTCATTGTAGCCAGGTCATCTTGCAGCCTCCTGTTCTCCCTGACTGTGATTTCTTTGTCTCTCCTGAGTACAGCCAGCTCCTCCTGACAGGCATCCAGCTGCCTCCTCAGGCTGGTTATCTCCCTCTCACGGCTGTTTAACGCCCCCTGCAGCTGACTGCAAGGATCACATATTAATGTTGCCACAAGCTTGCTGAGAGAAACACATGGTTTTTGAACTTAAGACCACATTACTCACGCTAATGAGTTGTCCATGTTTGTGACTGTGAGTCTCACATCTTCTAGAGTCTTTTCCTGTGAAAATACCAAATAATTATGCCTTATTAATACTTTTCAAGCACAACTCATCTTTTCATTAGGTTCACATTTCCTTTGACTAACAAGAACTGCTGAAGCCCCACATTAACTTAGGTTAGTTTGAAGAAAGGATTTTGGCACAGAAAGATCTGGACTTTGGATTTGTCCCCCATCGCTTACCGTACATCGGAATTGCTTTTCCATAGCCGGTATGAACAGGAGGAAAGATTACAGGGGCCAATGATTTTTTAAATGTACATATGGGCTTGAGTATTGTTTTGGGTCCTGATTGAAAAAATATGCACCAATCCTTAAATAAAAGCTTGTGATGTTGATGAGGTTTCTCGGTCATGGCTACCTTTTTAGATTGTTCCTCCTGGAGAACAACCAGTTTCTCAGTCTTTTGATCCACCTCATCTTGAAGAGTGTCTTTTTCTCTATCCAGGGCGGAGATGGACTTGTGAAGAGCAGCCACTTCCTCCTTGTGCTTGGAGCCCTGCTGACTCAGCTCCCCTGTCAGATGAAACTAAAGTCAGGAAACAGCCACAGAAAATAATACGGAACAATACAACGCTGACTATAGCGGTCCGTCCTGAACAAAATATTCACTTATTCTCTCCTCCAATTTCTCAATCTGCTCATGAGCAGCACGCAGCTCATTCATCTTCACAGACAGCCTGTGTTGGGTATCAGACAGTGACTGCTCCATCTGCTCCTGAAGGAGCCTGTAGAGAGATGGGGAAAACTCCATCAGCCCTCTAACAAGTTAGCTTTCAGTTTGTCCACAGGAACAAAAGCAAGCATGGGGAAAACAAACGAAAACAGAGGGAAGCGATGACATACTAGACAATTGATAACACAATGCTATTATGAAAAGTAGTGAGAAGAAACTTTTTTTTTTGTATATAATGAGCAACATTTCTATAAGAATATGCATTTAACACACATTTCGGGCAGCAGAATTATGGGGCTATTCTTAAGGAAAGCTCAGGCACATCATAGTCATTTTGTTAATTTCCCGCATTTTGTTTTGACAAACCTCAGAGCATTAGACTCAGCCCTCTGCTGGGCGACCTCCTCTGCATTCTGGACCAGAGCAGCAGACCGAACCTTTAGCTCCTCCTCCACAGCCTCTCTGTTCTCCTTCAGCAGACACACCTGTGACCGCAGCTCCAGCCTCTCCCGCTCCAACTACTCACCAAAACACAAAATGTGCCAGGATGAAGTAGGACCAAAGTTACAGTAGTGACCATTACATATTAACTGGGTCCTGGGACTTTGGAATTGTACATTATAAGCACATGATTTATTTAAATAAAAAACAAAAATCATGCTTACACTCTTCATGGCATTCTCCAGGTCAAGAATCCTCCTCTCTTCTGCCTGTCTGTCTGTGAGAGCTGACGTCTGGGCAACCTGCAAACAGTTTGAATATTTGTGTGTGTGTTAGGCTAAAAACATTCCACACTAGTTAAAACTAGTTTACAACATGCCAATGCTGTCTCTGAGCTTAGATGAACAAGCGACAGATTTGAGTAGTGCTGCATCTAATGATTATTTTTATATATATATATCTTTATCAATTTATCCAGATTGTTAACAATTAATGTTAATCATAAAAAATTTGTCATTTAAAATGTCAGAAAATATGGTAAAATTGCCAAGATGAGGACTTCAAATGTGCTGTTTTGACAGGCAACCCATAGATATTCAATTTACTATAATATAAAACAAAGAAAAACAGCAAATATTGATGTTAGAGAAGCTGGAACCCTTGAATTTCTTTGCCATTTTTGCTTAAAGAAATGACTTATCTCTTATCAAAATTGTTGCTAATAAATTTTCTGTCACCCGACTAATTGATTTAGACTAGTTCAAAATATGTTAAACCCTACAGTCTGCAAGCTAACAAAAACTAACAACTTTGTTATTTTACAGCTTACGAGATAACCTGTCTTTGAGACCATTACGCTGGATCATGAAAGGCATTACTCTTAGACTAACCTTTAATCTCTCCATCAGTGTGTCTCTTTCAATGCTCATCTGCTCGATTCTGATTTCTGCCCGTTTGATGTCCTCCTTCAGTTTCAAGGGGTCAGCTGACACATCTGTGCTACGGGCCAGCTTAAGGTCCTCTTGAGCCTGAGTGAACAAAAACATTTGGTCCATAAAAGTTTCAGATAAATAGGTTCCAACTGGTGGAATAATGTTTCTAAAACCCACTTGCTTAAACAGCGTTTTAAAGTGGTCTCTCTCAGTGCTGAGGGCCTTCACGTCCTTCTGGATGTCCTCCATGTGCTTCTCAAAGTCCAACAGGGCAGCCTTCAGCTCATCTCTTTCCATTACTAAACGAAGCAGTTCTGTCTCTGAAACACCTCCCTGAAATTTTGAGGCCATTATCTACTTGTTGTGTCCGTTTTTATGAGGATCACATGAAAATCTATTGAACAAAATGTTTTTCTTACCCTCGTTACTTTGGACAAAGGACTCCTACCCCTGCCTGGACTACGGCTGGGGCTTAAATCCAGGCCACCAGCCCCTCTGGCTCGTTTATAGCGCTCGGCCTCGTGGCGATAGTAATCCCTCTCCTCCTCTAGACTCTTGACAAATGCATCCAGCCGCGATGGGGAGCGCTCCCTTCCACAAACACCATGTTTAGCCCGCATGGTCTCCAACTCCAGCACCAGGTCTTTGTCTAGGAAACAGCAACAAGTCAGTAATACATGCATGTCAACAATGTAAAGCTGCTATAAGAACCACAGTTGAGGTAAACCAAACTGCTGCTTACCAGCTGCCATCATTTTCTCAATTTTGTCCTGCAGCCTGATTTTCTCCTCCTCCAGGAAATTCACTAGTCCCTCCATTTTCTCATTCTGCTCTTTGAGCTCCACCAGCTGGTCTCTGAGACGGTCTTTTTCAAAGTCACCTTCAGACCGCTCCTGAATTAGATCATTACCAAGAGATTCTGGATTTAGCTTGCACAATCAAACATAGGACAGATATTTGGCACGGTACAGTGGTTTATGCTCACTGAAGGATGTCATTTATATAATAAAATTTAGGAGTATTCCAATTAAGGAAAATAAATATATTAAGTATAGAATATTTACTGTACATACCCTTCTCATTTTTGTGATAATGTCCTCCAATTCTTCGATGACTCTCTGTTGCCTTTGGATTTCTTTCTGTTGAGAAAAGAGATTTCAGGTTTGAGTGTCTTCACTGTATCCATTCACACTTTCTTACCCACATAACGTCTTTCCACACACACTCCCATGTTCTTACTTTAGTTTCTTGCAGTTCCACATCAGCGGTTTCCAACACGCGCTCCTTGTCCATCTCCAGCCGCTTCGCGAGGTCGTCTATGTGCGTCAGCTCTTCACACAGTTCCAGGTTCTTTAAAGACAGATTGGCCACTTCGGTGGAGGCATCCTTCTTCCTCTGCTGCAGTCCCTCTACCTTCTGCTCCAGTGTCCTGTTGGACTCCTGGAGGTATTCGATCTGTGTAACACAAAGCAGCAGCTCAACAGAGAGGATGGTGGGTACTTGCAACCATGCAGACCACTTCCAGAGGAACTGGGCTCTGTTGTAGGATCTCTGATCATCTCATGCTCCAGAAATATTCTATATGTATTCATACATCAGCGAAAATATACTATTTGACTGCTATGCTTGCCTGAAGGTTCAGATGGGCGATCAGTTTCTCATTGCTGATGTTCTGAGCCTCGAGGGAAATTACATCATGAGGTCGTCCTCCCTGGAGAGCACGATTCAGACGGTCGATCTCTTTGTCCCTCCCATCCACCTGCGCCAACAAAAAAAGAAAAAGCAACATCTCGTCTCCTCTTTACTGACATTTACCATGTCACAGCATAAAATGCTTCTAGTTCATTTATTTCTTACCTGTGTATTCAAGTGTTTTATAAATTCCTGAGCATGTTCCAGGTCAAGTTTGACCTTTATGATGTCTTCCTGTAGCTCGTGAATTCTACAAACACAAATGTCTTAGTCAGTCAGTCGCTGAAGCGAGCTGCAATTAACACATCCATCAACTAGTTCCCACCTCACTCAATAATACAGTTTAGCTGTCACAGATGAAAACAAACCTTCCATCTGCCAGCTGCAGCAGGTCAGCTATATACGGATCATCAGGCTGCGACACAGGATACGCTGAGGTAGAGGAGGAAGGTATGAGCTCATCAATCTGCATTCTCTGACGTCTGAAAGGGATGCTGCGCTTCTTTCCACCTGTGAAAGTGTGAGAGGAAATGAGGCCACAATTCTTCCATTATGATTAACAATTGACTTTCAATATGGTTCAGCGAAAATGTTTTTGACCAAAAATGTACCAAAGTCAAATATCACTTTCAATGTGTTGTCACAGGGCTTAGGTGAGACCCCTGGCATTACCTGGTGTCTGCACCACAGCTTGCATGTTCTTCTCCTGCAGCTGTTGGATACGCTCAGCTTTAGCCTTGCTGTCCTTCTCCAAGCAGCGAACTTTGTGCACATACTGATTATTTAAAAACTTCAGGTCAGATGTCTCATGGTCCAGTTTTCTGATGTGGGTCTTGAGCTCTGAAAGAAGAAATGATCGTGTTGAAAACATCAAACCGTTTTTTTGTGTGTGGGTCAAGGATGTGGGAAAATGCTTCAGACTGCACTGGGGAGGGGGACCAAGCTTTACCTCTGGTGACACGGTCCTTCTCCTCCTTCAGCTTGAGAAGCTCGAGGTGCAGCTCATTGTTCTCCCTGACCACTCGAGCATTTTCTGCCCTGTGTGGCTCCAGAAGGGCATCAAGGTTTCGACTTTCTTTTTCAGTTTTCCCTGCTGACAGTTTGGCATTGCGAAGACTTTCAGTTGTGTGGACCAGGTCACTGCAACACAGAGGAAAATATGTCTTTTGTAGATCTCATCTGTTCATCAACTGTTACTGACTCGCTGGCATTAAGGAGAGCAGGTGCCGAAGGTCTCACCTGAATAGTTTCTCCACTAGTGGCAGTGACTCTATTGCCAGTGGCTGTCGGTACCCCAGCTGATCCAGACGCTTCCTCAAATTGACGAACTTCCTCTCCGCGCTGTTGTTCATGGCTGTGATGTGACACAATCAGGGTGCAAAATTAGCACCAGGCACATGCTGGTAAAATATTCAAATGGCTGGTAGATTTACTTCTCTCAGCAAGATATGATGATATGAATGATAATCTAATGAGTGGCTGGTACACTTCGGAGCATTCACTAGCCATTGGCTGGTGAACATTTGCACCCTGGACACCATAAAGCAACGATTAGCGTTACAGTTGATACTTAAATTAACGTAAATTGATCAGACCCGTATTGGTTAGGGGGGTAACATCAACCTACATTGGCTGATAAACTTGCTAGTTAGCCAGTTATTTGATGTTGGCTAATGTTATGCAGCTAACTTAGCTTACAGGCTAATAATCCAATATTAGCATTAGCGTTATGTGTGGATAGCCACTGAGCTAGTATTACCTGCTTCTGAGATAACAAATATAACGTTAGCATTAGACTAATCAGCACCGTTCAGCTAAAGTTACCGTTAATCAATTAGCAAGCGTTAAATCTCAGGAGTTTGCGTCACCATACCTTTCTTGGAAGGACACCGCTTTCCTGACAGCTAGCCTGACTAACGTCAACTTACGGCATAAATGTCTCGCTTGGACGAAGTATAATATAATTACATGTTTATTAATAGCATTCCACTTTGTTCTGTTAAGGTTTAATAACCAACAACTGTTGCGTTAACATGTTTCCGCGGTAGAAGGGTTTGAAAAGAGCGCCGATGATCTCTGGTTTGGATTCGTCACCATGGAAGTGGCTGTGGATCATCTGTGGCGGCGCGTTTAGTGAGCCGGCGTTGTCCGCCGCCCAGGGCGGGGTCGGTACAGAGATTGAACCCAAGCATAAAAAGAAATATCTAATGTCATGTGTTGTTTAACAATAAAATAAAATATTGATACAGCACTGAATGGGTCGGCAACTGCAAATTTATTATGTACATATGGCATAAAGACATAACAAAAATATAACATAATCAATTCAGTATTTAGAGCAGAGAGGTGTTGAACCTCAAATGAACAGGCGCACACACACAATGCAGAGATATCTGCATGACCACTGTCCAGTGTACAAATCCCTTTCATTAAAATACACAGGCGCACACAGAGAAGAAATGCTCATTGTCCAAAACAACAATAGAGGGTAGTTTGTGAGTAGCTAGTGTATCTCTTGCCTGTGTGAGGCAGTAGTGAATCATAGTGCATAGCAGTTAGACTAATGAGACTGAGCAATGCTGGAAAAGTACTCCAACATGTCCTGGATGGTAAAGTCCATGGTGATTCCAGATCCAGGGTAGCATCTGCCGATCAAATCTTCAAAGTGCTTGTACTGACGGATGAACTCGTCTTGCATGGAGTGCCACACCACCTGGTGGAGAAAAACAGGAAGGGCAACAGAGAGGAGATGAAGAGACATGACACCACTTATCAGCTGAGCAGTTCGACCCCTTAAAATGTTTCATTTCTCACCTGTAGCAGACTCTCTTCTTCACACAGATGTTTGTCCACCTTCTTGTAGAGGTTGTCAAGTCCCTTTTTCACCTCTTTGCCAGGATACTCTTTGATAACTTTACGCAGCTCTTGTTTGTTGAAGGCCAGCTGGTAGCTCACCTCCTCCTCGCGAACGCCCTGGGCTACACGTGCCTCAACTCCTTCAAAGAAATGCTGCAGGAGAAAGTTAAGAGTTTACCACCGCTGAGTAAATGCTCACATCCTGCATATCACCACTCATGTCCAGGAACACGCCAAATGTTTGTGATAACTCTTAAAATACACTATGACTTACATTTAGTTTTTCCAGAGGCTGGCCCAGAGAGTTGATCACATAAGACTGCAGATGGTCTGTGTATTTGTGCTTGGCCTCTCGCCTCTCAGCCTCCAGGCATGAGATCTTTAGACGTGACAGTGTGGAAAAGATGTGGTGGAAGTTCTCCATCATCACAACGTCCCGCGGCGTCTTCTGGCTTTCATTGGCCACCTTCTCCACTAAAAAAACAAACTATATTCAGAACTTTGTTTACCAGACATCACATAAACACCACATCATCTATAGCCAAGAAGCAGGTGCTTTTGGTTGACCAGCGGTCTCACCATTCATGAAGACAGCCCTGATAAGTTTGACATAAGCTTTATCCAGGTCCCCTCTGCGCTCTGCGTTACGGAAGATTGTTTCAGCCAGCTCGGCAAACTCCTCAAAGCCAGTAACAAAAAGCAGGATCCCAACTTTGCTTTTCTTAGAAATCTTCACTTCCTCCATCTGTCTGATCTGTCCAGACTGTGAGAAAAAATAGATTGTGTTGGCACGACATCTCCATTTTCAAAAGACGAGAATATTCCTCATCTTTTGGACTCTACTCACAATGCATTTGTCAAAGTTCCTCTTGACAGTGACCAGCACATTTCCCAAAGTAGTGCTGAGGTAAGACGCCGGGTCAACGTTCTCAGCTGTCCACACATGGTGACTCATCTTCACCAGCATGTACAGAGAGTTGAAGCTGTCTATCTTGTCGCCCAGAGCAATGAGACTGTTGAGCTCCGTCTCGATGCTCTGGAAGATTTTGTTCATCATCAGCCGCACCATGTCTTTCCTTGAGTCACGGGGAGGGAAACGAGTGAACGAAACAGAAAGTTGAGGGGGAAAAAAGCAGTGACAAGTGAAACAAGGATAAGGGAGCGATTCATAGAAAATATAAATAATGTTTCTGGCAGAGAAGATGACTTATATACTTATACTGCCACTGCTGTGCCACTACTCACTCTGATGACATGGAGTATCTGTGTTCAGCCTGGGCAGGCACTCTTGACAGCATGCCTCCATCTGATTCCTCTGTTTCAGGCTGACAAGAAAAGAGACATAAAACATGACAAATCTAAACAAACATCTGCTGACATATATGAATGATGCTGTAACTACAAACAAGCCGTGCCTGTTATTGCTCTATTATATCACGCTTTCAGGCAAGAAAAATGTTCCAATTTCAGATGCCACCACACATGAGTACAGCTTCTAACAACAACGACAACTCATCAGCAGGTGGTGTACCGTATGATCCTCCTGTCACCTATTTCAGATACCTGGTCATATTTACCTGAGCAAGAGGGGGTGTAACTGTCGGGTGCTGCTGCAGCTTGAAGAACTTGCTAATGAAGTCTTGTTCTGCAAGACACAGAGGCTCCAGCTCACTGAGGACCTGCTCAAATATCTGCAAATAAGAAATAC
>NW_024044596.1:0-7500 GCF_014851395.1 Micropterus salmoides
ATATATATACACATATATACACACACACACCTCATCCATAGCATGCTAGGCTAACAGTTGGTCAGCTGTGACTTTATATCCACACTGTGATGTCTTTCATAGAACACAAACACCGTAAACACACCTGTCACCTGCCCACCCCGCTGCTGTTAACCAGAAACACTGGGGCTACACTTTATTTTTAAACAGTTTATGGGCCACACACAGCAACTACCGTAGCATTGTCACTGGCCTCCACGTTGCTGATGTGAGAGGAGCCAATTGCCTATGTTTAGCAAGTTTGTCACATTAAAAAAAAACTGTATACACATGCTAATTTTGGTGTGAAAAGGGTATAAGATCACTGTAAAAGTAATTTGACCCATATCTCAAAAGCGCAAAAAACAAAAAAAAACCCCAGACAAATCACAAAGAAAGCTAAATCCATCACAGCAAATACAGACCATTCTCCCTTCAAGAATTAATAACCTATAATACAAAATACACAAAGTTTTTATTATTATCTTGTTTTATACCTATTCTTATTGCTGTTGCTTTTATCAAATTAATCTTTAATTGCATTCTGTATTGTGACACTTTTAATGTTTTCAAATGTGTTGGTGTTTTAATTAGGTTCATACTTGTTTCTACAAGATTGTCCTCTTAGGCAACAATAAAGATTCGATCAGATCATTCAGTCACAGACGCTTAATCAAAACTTGCTTATTAGTAGGGCTGCACAAAACGATTATTTTTAGAATTGATTAATCTAACAATTATTTTTTAGATTAGTCGATTAATCTAACGACAATTTGTGTATTCTAAAGAAATAAAATGCCCATTACCTTACCCTTACCTGCCTATTACTTGATTAATATAACAATTTATCCAAAATAAATATAAAAACTAATTAATTAAATCAATTTATGCATCATCGTTAGAATAATGATAATAGTAGCATCTTAAAATTAACCCAATTTCCACATCACTGCTGTGTTACGATAACAACAACAACAGACATTAATTAGGCTACTTTGCTTAAAACTTTAAATGTTTCTGACATGGGTTTATTTCAATATTCAGTACGTTAGATGACACATTAACAACATGTAACATTACGTTAACATGACAGCAGTGGGTAAGAAATTACTTTTAACATAAAGGCGATGAAAAAATACTTAGAAAATAAATTTTAACCGACTACCTGTACTCGTGCTGATAATGTGCCGTGCTCGTGCCGTCTAGACAAAGTGCTCGGGATACTTTGCTTCAGGTGTTCATGCTGCTTCTCTATTTGTGGACAGCAGTGGCGCTGCAGTGAAGCCGTTTCCAATTCACAGAGCTCACGGAGCACCATGCTGTTGAGTGTCTGAAATACTCCCAAACTTAGACAGTCCAAGGCGCGGTCTTGTAGCTGCAGCTTATCCGAGGAAATCACCAGATGCAGGGACGCTTCAACACACGTAATGAGAATCGATGTATTTACTTATCGCCCCAGCCCTACTTATTAGTCCACATTCTCAAATTCAAATGAGTGTCTTACAAGATCTAAATAAAGATAAGTAAACAAACTAATACAAACAATCTACGGGCTTATCTTTGCACTTCCTCTACAGAACCAAACGACAGACAGACAAAGTTAGTAAGCATTTAGCAGATTTGGAGATATTTCCTCCTAAGCTGTTGATAGAGAGTAAATATTAGACTTGCATTTGTCAGGTGGCCAGAAACAAATGAACGATGTTGCACCGTATCTCCTGGAGGTGTCAATATGGATGTGTTTGGCTTTTCAACTTCAAGGAGATAAAATGTTAATTTTAAAACAAAAAAAACAACAATACTGTTTTTAAGAGTTAAAAATATCAGGCTGAAAGTTATGTAAGGTCGCCTTTAACTTTGAGTTTTTGACTGACCAAACAAGCTAATAATAGTGGGTATAAGCTTCAAAATTAACCTCAAAACAACTGTTCCCTTGTGTGATATACTGTATTTCCCACAGCTACTCACCAACCTAAAAATCCAATAAGCATGACATGGCAGTAGACAGTTGCGACAGCCAAACCTGTGGATGATGGCAGGATTGTTTTGTTTACAGACCACCTACTGCAACCTCCCTGTAAGAAATGCCTGAATCCTGTCTGCAGGCATAACAAAGCCCTTCAGACACACAAGCCAGTGCCGAGGTAATACTACGGGAGCGGAAAGAGGACTCCTCATAACCTCTCCCCTCTCCTATTTATCCCACAAACCCCTGCTGTGATTAGTGAATGTGTCCTCAGGGACGCCGGCAACAACAGAGCAGGTAATTCTCCTTCACCCCCTCCTGAGTCCATCATGTCCACAGTGAAAAACAAGCCAGTGTACCAACAGAATTGACCCCGCTTTAAACCTAACACTTCAACCTTTCTATCCTCTAAGGAAAGGCAGTGTTTATTACCTAACGTGCACTGATGGCTCTGCATGAAGGAGGAAATGCTATGCAAGGTTAGACAGGACACGAAGGAAAGGGATTAGAGCTTGGGCAAGGAACGGATACAGCCTTATTTACAACTGACAATGTTTTTCTGTAGAGAAGCCAGCCTTAATTTGCTGCTTAATAACTGACTTCCACCACCATGTTCAAATCCCCCAAGAGGCTTTTGTGGTTTGTTCGCAAGATGTCTCCGCAGCCTCTACTGCAAATTAGCCTTTCAGAAAGGCACCTCACCTTCCGGCCACAGCTTGCAACACACAAGGTCTTTTTTTTCCCCTTCTTACCCTGTGCCTTTCTACTTCTGCCAGTAATAACCTTCAACTAACCTTTAAACCACTGTGAATAATTTAAATCCTATTTTCATATCAATGGAGGAGTCAAGCCAGGCAATTATCTTTTATCTGTGTACTTTGCTGTCGGAGCAAAGCATAATAAAGTCTTCCCGGGGGGGGGGGGGAGAGAGAGAGAGAGAGAGAGAGAGAGAGAGAGAGAGAGAGAGAGATGAGAGAGAGAGAGAGAGAGAGAGAGAGAGAGAGAGAGAGAGAAATAGATAGTGTAGAAAAGCCATAGGCCATAAGGGCTTACTGGGGGAAGATAGGGGAGAAAGTTGATGAGAAAGGAAGACATCAAGAGGATAACATAAAGAATAGAAACAGAGAGTGTGGACGTTTGTGATGCTATCTGGAAGACTCTAATGAAAAGAATGAATAATTCACTAATGAGCAGCAGATCTGTCATGGAAAGAAACACTGCTTACATCTGCACTGGTTTCTGGGAAGAGGATGTGGCGGGTGCCGCATGTGTGGTTTGGTGGCGGGTGGAAGACAGTAAAGATAAACATGACAAATTGGCAGTTCAATTAGGACTTCTGGGTCGCCGTTTCCTTAGTGCGTAGCCAATGGCTCCATCCTGTGTCACGCTGCTGTCGAGGCCAAAGCCAGACTGTGTTAAAGCTCATTTGTGTGACAGTGATTTAGAGCCATATAGTAGATGGGTGCATCCCAGGAAAAAAAAAAAAGGAAAGAGAGCAAGGGAAAAAAATGTGAAGAAGAAATTCCCCCTGGTACTCATTAAAATTCAGCAGTACATCAACACCCCCCTCGCTTTGCTCTTCTTTCCCCTCCCTCTCCCTTTTTTTCTTTCCTCCGTCTGTTCCAACAGCCAACGTCTCGCCTTGTTGCCTCCCTGCATGCCTCCCTGGACTGTCCATGATCATTTTGATGATAAAACTTGCTGCATTCTTGATTGAGATGGAGCAGTGGAGAAAACAAGAGTGATGGAGAGAAGGAAAAAAGCAATATCCACAACCTGAGAGGAGGGGAAGAGAAGGCTGTGGGGGAGGTGAAGGAGTGAATGTGTTTGGGAGTGATGGGATGCAGAGATAACAAGAGAAAGAAGAGAGAGTAGGAGAGGATAGCAGCTATGGGCTTTGCAATATTAAACTATAGGGTAGAGATAAAAGAAAGGTGAGCACCGCATGGAAGGCAGGATTTCCTTTAGTTGAGCATGAATGCAGGGCATGTTACTGAAAGAGCTGCCATTTTTGAACCAAGACCAAACTTTCTTGACTTGCATCTGCTGCTTCACCAGAATCCCTCAAAGGTAGACCAGAGGCAGATATCATTTGAAGTTATTCAGTGTGTTTACAGGCATGCTAACAATTCAATTATAACCACACTGAGAAAACATTCTCATTACTAGCACCCTATGATTTCCGCAATGCAGAAAACACATGCAGTCCCAAACTGCGTCGGTCAAACAAAGGTTGCTATACGTTACTACCAGCAGATCAAAAACGTAATGCACAGCAGAGTATAGGGCAGGTACACTTCTCATTAAATGATGACGTTAGTCTGGTAATATTTTGCCTTTTCTATGGACATGTCAGAGAACACAGATATGTGGGAGAGATTCTGAATGTGCAGAAAGTTTTGACCATGAGCAGAAAATCTGCCAAAACACAGGAGCTTTAAATGTCCAGGAGTTTATAACTGAATTAAAATGTAATAATTTATCATTATGGTGAAAAGATGCCGCAGTCACATTTAAAGAGGTTACTTCCCCAAACAAAGACAAAGAGGAGGGAAGACTAAATCATGACTCAGCAGGGATGATATTAAATAAGTTGATTTACAGAAGAAACTGATGGCAGCACGGAACGACTGAGAGCTGCACTGACTTATATTCTGTTTTAGTTAGGTTATAGATTTTGAATAGTCACCTGACACCTGAATTTTGTGTTTCTCTTTTATGAGATCGATCTTGTGTACTCCATCTCAAATCTCGTCTCATGGGTTAAGTGTCTCGTCAAACCCACGTAAGAGTAGCCTCTCTCAGACCCACGTATTACTGTGTGTTCGAGCAGCTTATGGAAGCTGTCCTGCAGAAGATCCGTGGGATGAAATTGTCAGTAGTCAAGTATTAATAACCTATTAATAGAAGACGATTCACAATACATGTATTCTACAGTAATGCATTTACTGCGAATTGTCCACATGAATATTTGCATGACACATCAAATTCACTGATATTGATTAATTATTGTATTATTGTTTAATATTTTCCTATTTAATCGTTGAAATGTTATTCATCCACCACATGATTAAACACTTTCTGATATCGCAAATGTGCTTAAATCGTAATCTCTAAATTTAACCAACAAAGTCTTTCCATTTTCCCTCTCTTAGTGTAGAAACACCAAATAAAGACAACTCTGCAGCATCACAGGAACGTATTACTCTTTCATGAAATATAATATAAAGCCTCAGAAGAAATTAGCAGTATGCCACATATCTAACGAGTGGGTGTTTAGCTGTCATCTTGTAATTACATTATTGACGAGCCAAAAGAGTCACAAACATTCTAATTCAGCTCAGGTAACAATTATTTACCGAACACAATGCACATTTGCTTTATGAAAATTACTGACAGTAGCATGCCATAGTGTGACTTTTCACAAGTTGGGAAAATCAAGTCAAACAGCTCAATCAGTCACGGGTGGGGATGTGTGTCAGGAAAATCTCACTGATGCTTTGCTGGTCAGACTTTTTGTTTTTGCATCAATAAATGTCATCAGATGAAAAATCTTTCTGTGGCTGAAATTCACTAAAAAAACACTTTTTTTTCCCAGCTGCATTTGGACTGACAGCTTGATGGATCCACCCACAGGCAGTCAAGTGGGTGAGGTGTCGGTGGTTCTTGGCGGCTTTGCTGTGTATAGCCTCATTTTGTGGCACTTATAGGGTGTTTCCTGAAACCACACATCCCTCTAGATGTCAAACCACTTAAACATATAAAGTCTAGTTACTGGGAAAACTTTTTTTGTTTGTTTTTTTTACAAACCATGTAAACACAAATCATCCATATTTACAATAATCTCTAGCGTTAATATAAACAAGAGTGACAGAAGTGCTCAGAGCCACATCTGATTGTCCAGCTCAGTCCATTTCCCCTCTTCTGTATCAAGCAGCTGCCATTAGCCCAGAGCAATGGCAAGCAGTTGCTGTCAAGCTTATTTTGTCAGAGTGTGTGCATGTGTGTGTACAGTATATACTGTATATATGTGTACTCCATCCCATCCATCTGTTTGCATCTTCTCTGAATTTAGGAGCATGAATCAGCTCATGTTGTACTGTGATATAACTGCATATGTAATATAATCAGATTCACAGGTCCTCATATTCACGAATCCTTCTCACATACATTAGAAGACACAGGACATGTGGGGGAAATTATATAAAAATATAACATGGAAAGTCTGTTCTCTATCCAGGAGTATTTCCATATGCAGATATGTGGTTAACTGCAAAATGTTGTCCCTGTTTAACGTAAATGACAATTGTAGTGAGCCAGAGGTAAGCACTATTAGGCATTCAAATAAATATAAAGTAAAGTAATTCACTGTATAAATGTACAGAATATTCTTTGACAGATATGTAGTGGATGGTACTGGTCATTAACTTATATTGTTGTGTGTTTACATATTCTGATCTGGTCATGTCACCAATGTAGACAAAGAGGTTTACTTATCATTCTGTCATTTGGAAACCACCTTTTATGACAAACATGCAGATATATGACAGTCAGAGAATTTGCATTTAAATTTAAGAGGTCAGATGTATCACCTCAATGCAAAGCCTCAATTAATCTTTTTTTGTGTATTTGCTGCCCTTTCACCATCACAACCACCCTCACTCACACAAACACATACACAGAGCAGAAAACACATACTCTCCATTTCCCTCTGGTAGTTTCTCAGCCTTTGAATTACACATACTGACTAATTGACCAACAGCCTGGTACAGAATCTATCCCCAGAGAGAGACAGCAGTGAGAGGGAGAGAGGAGGCTGGTTAGGCACAATCACAATGGGAGCGGACTTAATGATGTGCAGAACATCAAAAAAAATAAAAAACTTAAGCTGAGAAATTCTCTCCCTTGTCTGCTAAAACATACTGTATATGTTTCTTCAGAAAAGCACAATTAGACAATTACACTAAAAACTATAAATATCATTAAGACATATTCAGAATTAATTAAATTAGAGGATGTAACACACTCATGTGGGGAAAGAGATGAAAAATATAGAAATAATAGACGATGCAATTGTTGCATTCCATTTTCTTTTTGTTAATTTGCAGACTTCCCGCTGGGAGAGGTAAAATAACCCCCAGCCAGACTTTTTTTCTTTTGCTGTTAATAATAACAGAGTTGCTTTTTCAAGCTAGACAAATACTGAGCCTAATTTGCATAGCATAGGATGTGCATCGCTGCAGAAAAAGGGCCAAAATGTCCTTAAAAGCCACAGCAGCTTCGGTGTGTTTTTGTTTTGGTTTTGTTACCCCTTTTTTCACTTTAATGTGCTAATAAGTTGTCAGAGGCAGTTCTCTGGATTTTGGCACAGCTGCAAACACACACTTTCTCATTATTCCTTTATCAACACTCCCTTTTTACTCCTCTCTCTGTGCGCCATTCTCACCTGTCTCTCACCCACAGCCCCCCTCGTCTCCCAGGGGAAAGATGCCCAGGCTTCTCTCATGACAGATCTG
>NW_024044596.1:12500-21921 GCF_014851395.1 Micropterus salmoides
GGATAGAGCCACTAGGTAGTCGCTGAACCTTTCTGCTGATGTCTCATCACACAAAAGACAGCATGGATCCATGAGAGCATCTGCACGAACACACCTACCTACCAAAGCACTTAATGCTTTCCGCATCACAGATTTGTCGCTGTACATGCATGCATTGACAAAAAACACACGCATGCACACCATGAAAAAAAGCAAAAAAAAGATGGGACATTTGTTCTAAAAAGACACTGATTTATATTCCTAAGTGCTCATGTCAGATCCCGCCATGTAAAAAGAGCTCCATTACTAATAAATGAACATACGATAAAAAAGAAGAGATTCCCTTCAAATCAGCCTGTGTAACGTGAATCTTTTATGCAAATGGAATTTCAAATGAGGTGGAGCCATCTTCAGAGACCTTGACTGTTTTTCCACAGCCCTCTATTAAAATTTATGCCACCGCTGATTTATACATTTTATTAATAGCTCGCTGCTGAGGAAAGAGAAGCAAAAGTGATGAAACAGCTTCACTTCTGTCTTTCTTCTCCACGGTCCCTCTTTCCCATCGCTGGTCCAGCAGGTCCCTTGTCACTCTCTCTCACTCTTTACTGCTCCCTCCCTTCCTGTGTCTCACTCACTCTCTCGCTCGCTCTCTCTTACTCCTCTGTGGTGTCTCATAGTGATTTTATAATTGGGCTCTGCTCATTGTTATTCAAAACCCTGTAGAACCAATTAGTGGCAGACCTCCCGACCTTCAGTTGCTATGTAATGGTGGTAACTAAAGACTATAAGTGATGCAGCTGAGTGCAAAGGTCTGAATTTTCTTTAGTTCCTGATTAATAATTCTGTCAACCCTATCACATGCAGATATTAAACAGAATAGCAAGTTTAAGGCTCCCTTCTCTTTTAGGGCTATTTTCCCCCTCTTTTTTTTTTTTACTGCCTTTTATTAATCTTTAAAGATGGCCTGGATGCTCCCTCCCTGCTCTCTTGTCAGATAAATGTTGAGATAAAAAGGATAATGAGACTTTGCAGGGAACCTGGTGCAGTCAGGGAGGGTTGGCAACTGACCTCTGCCAACAAGTGGGCCAGCCAGAAACTGAGTTGATTTCCAGCAAGAAGGTATAATTACTGTTAAGAATTTTCTACTTTCTATCACATCTCAGTCTTTTATCACGACTTTTATTAAAAATCTATAACATCATATCACGCATGGCAGTGACAGATCCAGCTGCCTTTATATAGGGTTGGGCCGATAGACGGTGCCATCGTCCATCGGCAATGGCTAACAGATGGTCGATGGTTGAGCAGGCATCGTGATTGTAAAATCAAAAAAAATATATATTCACATAATACTGCCATGTAAAAGCAGGTTTTAATCAACACGGACATTATTATAATAAATTTTAAAATGCTTCGCACCTTCCTCGGAATTCCCTTCTCCCCACACAGACACACAAGAGGCCTACACCTCAGTTCAACACAACGGCATGCCCCGCCTCTCTCTGCCCCCCCCCACCCGTCTACTCCACTTTCTCCATCAGCAGTACATTTTATAGTAATTTAAAAAGACAGAACCTGTCTTTTGTTTACATATTTCAATCAATGCAGGTTCAAATACATTAAACCTATTTTAAGTGATCTGTACTCTCAGAAGGGGCACAACAGAGAGATCCTGAATGGGGTCTGTCTCTACTTAGTTACACTCTGTGTTTGTGAGTGTTGACACAACCAGCTGTGTTATGACCTGTGATTCATCTGAGCCGTATTACAGAAACTTCACATCTTAAGATCTCCCGAGCCAACAGAAACGTCTTCTTTAATTGAATTTTACTTCTTTAATTCTTTAACATGTCATAACTTGCTAAATCAGGCGGTTTTGGTGACAGAGTTCCCCTTTTTATATCTCTGTAAGGAACTTCCTCAAGTCAAAACCACTAAGCTGTTTTGTTACTAAATGTTACGATACTGTACAAAAGCAAAAAAAAGCAGGGGCAGGATAAAGGAGGAAATTGGAAAGACAGAGACATAGAATATAAAAATTCAACTTCACCTGAACATGTCTGGGAAGTTGTCCTTTGACATCCACAGGGAAATGTCTATATCAGTCCAGCCTAAACAAAGACAACCTGCCACAGTCTATATATGTCTGGCCCTGCCCTGGTCACGCTCCCAACAAACAGAAGATGAACTTTCTGCAACCTTGTCAACACTGAGTCACAGTCAGGAGGAGAAGTCTTTGTTCACCTACGACAGTAAATACTGACAAATGTCATCAGACAGTCCACACTCACAACAGATAACTCAGATATAACATTAGGCTCAGTCAAATGTCACCCAGTAACACTTAGGCAGCACCTGACAGCACTCTGCATCGCAAGGAAACATTCTAAATGCAGAAAGAAAGCCTCAGGAAATACCTATAAATATATATAAGCAGAGAAACCGACTAACAGATGTAATGTTGACTTATTGATAGAGGTGCAGACAGATAGAGGTCGACAGACTAAGAGGAATTAACCAGACAAAAAGGTGTACACGGGCCCTTTCTTTTTCTGTTCTTTTTCTAAATCGAAAAGACTCTTATAGGTATCCAAGATCAGAATATAGTCTATCAGAATCTGGTGTGGTTCATTGATTCATTCTTTTTCTTATCTAGAAACACATTTTAATTAATACATTTTTTTAAATTAAATTTAATAAAAACACTCTTACCTGCAAATATGAAAATATTCACTTCCCTGCCCAGCTTGTGTCAGTTAAGTGCGCATTTAAAGTTACACCACGCTGTCTATGAAGATTCTCAGTCATCCAGGTCATAGTTATCCAACGAGGGTTAAAATGAAGGGCAACTGGACTTGGTTGAAGCTACTGGAAGACGTTTCGTCCCTTATCCAAAGGACTTCTTCAGTTCTGACTGACTGGCAGGGAAACTCAGCTATTTAACCTCAGTGGGGTCGTTATCCCGGGTCATCGATACCGCTGGTTCGTTAGTGTTCCTTGTTGCTGTGACGACAGTCGTTACAGTCGTTGAGACTACCTGTGGCCAAGACTGAACGACCATCGTTGGTATCTTCACCTGAGGCCAATAGGTTGCGTTTGTTGAGTTTCCTGGGAAGTGATGAAAGGACAACATTGTAAGTGGGGGATAAGTGGTGGCGTAGACCCCCTCCCCTGTTCAATGACGGCTTCTCAACCCTGGTGTAGATGGCTTCCTTGACACCTCTTTCAAACCATCCATCTTCTCTGTCTAAAATGTGCACCTGGTGGTCCTCAAACGAGTGTCCTCTGTCCTTCAGATGTAAGTAGACTGCAGAGTCTTGACCTGAGGAGTTGGCCATTCTGTGTTGAGCCATGTGTTTGTGTAGTGGTTGTTTAGTCTCCCCAATATACAGGTCTGTGCATTCCTCACTGCATTGGACCGCATACACTAGATTGCTTTTCTTGTGTTTGGGTGTGCGGTCTTTGGGGTGTACCAGCATCTGTCTTAGTGTGTTCTTGGGTTTAAAAAACACAGGGATGTTATGTTTGTTGAAAATCCTCCTGAGTTTCTCTGATACTCCAGACACGTATGGAATCACAATGTTGTTGCGTTTGACCTTCTTTTCCTCCTCCCCTGTAGTTTTGTTCTTCTTGGATCTTGTGGCTGTCTTCACAAAGGTCCATTTAGGGTATCCACAGGCTGTAAGTGCCCCCTTCAGGTGTTTCTGTTCCTTCTCTCTGGCTTGGGCGCTTGTTGGTATGTTTTCCGCTCTGTGGTGCAGTGTTCTCATGACCCCTAGCTTGTGCTCCAGTGGGTGGTGTGAATCGAAGAGTAGGTATTGGTCTGTGTGTGTGGGTTTTCTGTAAACACCAATCTGCAGGCTCCTGTCCTCTTCAATGTGTACAGCGCAGTCCAGGAAGGCCAAACTGTTGTTGTGAACATCTTCTTGTGTGAACCTGATGTTACTGTCCACAGAGTTGATGTGTTCTGTGAAGGCTTGCACTTCCTGGCTTTTGATTTTGACCCAGGTGTCGTCCACATATCTGTACCAGTGGCTCGGTGCTATTCCTCTGAAGGAGTTGAGGGCTTTACTCTCCACTTCTTCCATGTAGATGTTGGCCACAATCGGGGATACCGGTGAGCCCATGGCACAGCCATGCTTCTGTCTGTAGAATCCACCATTGTACTGGAAGTAGGTGGTGTTTAGACAGAGGTCGAGTAATTTGCAGATTTGGTCAGGGCTGAGGCTAGTTCTGTTGTCCAGGGTGTTGTCTTGTGTTAGCCGTTTCCTAACGGTTTCTACTGCCTCTATGGTGGGGATGCAGGTGAACAAAGAAGTCACGTCATAGGATACCATGGTTTCATCTGGATCCAGTTTTAGTCCTCGAACTTTGTTTACAAAGTCAATAGAGTTTTGAATGTGGTGAAGCGTATTTCCAACCACGCTAAAATTAAGCTTAAGTTAGCCTCATAATTTACCTGTACGATCCAAGTTTTATTGCCTTCATCATCTGTAACATGAAAACATCAGATTTCCACACAGACACAGGGCTCTACGCTATCTTTTTCCCCAAGGAGCACATTCCAAATGCACAGAACAGACGGCGATACAGAACGGCAGTAAAAGGTGGAGATGTCTGTTTTTATATTAACAATGGCTGGTGTACCGACATGACAGTGATTCAACAGCACTGTTCTCCTAATCTGGAATATTTAATCATTTACTGTAAAACAATTTTACTCCCCCTGTGAGTTTACTTCATTCACTCTGGTTGGTGTTTACATTCTGCCGCAGGACAACGTGCACGACATACAGCACATGCTAGCCAACCGGATACTGTGTGTGGAGCAGACAAACCCAGACTCCCTTATTATTGTTCTTGGTGACTTTAACAAAGGAAACCTCAGCTGAGAACTCCGCAAATACTGACAGTTTATAAAGTGTCCAACCAGAAAGGGGAAGACTTTGGATCACTGCTACACCACAGTTAGCAGTGCCTATCATGCCATGGCCGTGCTCAACTGGGACACTGTGATCACGACATCGTGCACCTGATTCCTGCATACAGGCAGAAATTAAAGCTCTGTAAACCTGTAGTGAGGACATAAAAAAAATGGACCAGTGAAGCTGTAAAGGATAGGGGTGTAACGGTACACAAAAATCCCAGTTCGGTATGTACCTCGGTTTTGAAGTCTACGGTTCGGTTTATTTTCGGTACAGTAAGGGAAAAAAATGCCAACATTAAATTGCTGCTTTTAATTACACTGTAAAAAATTATTCTGCGGTCATGTAGATTTGAATTAATTTATTAGGTAAAAACATTCAATATGATTGTGTTTTGAGGCAAATATTTAATTAAATTTCAAATAAAAATTTTTGGAATAAAACCCACCCATTGTAGTTAAAATATAAGCATTATATTTATCTAATCCCAAATAGAGAGAATATTGAGTGAATTCAAATTAATGTAACAAATTTTAATTTAAGAAGCACTTCCTGTCAAAGTGCGCCTTTTTTAAAATGCAGCAAGCCATCATCCACAAGACATTTGAATCTTGCAAATTTAACTGGTTGACTAAGATAAGAAAACTTATTTTGTTATCATTGGGCTAGTAAGAAGAACTGACATGTATAGCAAGCTTCATCACGGGCCCACCTGCTACAAAGTCATTTATACCAATTTAGAAAGTCCACTGCTGCAGAAACGGATTGCAGCCACTCTAGTCAATGCTTGTGCTCACACCAGGGGCTCGCCCCAAAAATCCACAGCCAAAATCAACAATAAACACAGTTTAAACAGACAGAGAAGAAACAATTTAACTACGTAGCCTCCTTAATCATAGTAGAAGGTCAAAAAGCAAGCACTTATCACTAAATCAACAAAATCAGAATCAGCTTTTATTGCCAGGTATGTGTACACATATGAGGAATTTGACTCTGGATTGTATATTGCTCACGATGTGCTTACTCATACAAAAATACAAAATCACAATAATAAAAATAAAATCAGATACAGACTTCAGTGTAGACAACACAAATATACACACTATGAACAAAAACAACATAGACATATTGACAAATAGTGCAGTGAGCAGAGTGAAAGGGATGCACATGTACATGTCGGAGGTGGATGTGATATACAGGTACATATATACGCATACATGTACACAGTGCAATGAAGCATAGTGCAAAGGATGCTGGAATAAATAAGTATAAGTATTTTGTGCAGGAGTAATGACTTGAGGTAGGTGGATTTGGATCTACAATACGACAATATAACAGTATGAACAGCACTGAAATAGAGAATGGTGAAAAAATAATAAGTGTTAGCCAGTAGACAGGTGGCTGATTAGAGGCAGAGTTACTGGGTTATTGCACAGAAGTTGTTCCTGACATTGTGAGGCAGAAATCAGCTGTTCAGAGTGATGGCTTATGGGAAGAAACTGTTCCTAAGTCTGTTGGTTATGGCGTACAGTGCTCTGTAGCGCCTACCAGAGGGGAGAAGCTGGAACAGATTGTGTCCGAGGTGAGATGGATCTGCAGTGATGTTTCCTGCCCGTTTCCTGACTCTGGAAATGTATATGTCCTCAATGGAGGGCAGGTTGGCACTAGGGCTGCAGCTAACGATGATTTTAGTAATCGAAGCTTCGATAGATTATTGTCTGTTTAGAATATAGTGTTTTTTGTTGGTAATTGTCTTTCTTGCGGTGTTTTTTTATATAGTCTACAGTCTATGGGTTTACTATTGAAACCAGGGGTCAAGTGCCTGTTTCATTTGATAAGAACGGCTGCACTGATCACTGTCCAACAAACCGAAAGCAAGTCTCTTGTGTGGTCGTGTCTACAAGCAAATGACAACACATTTGCGGCCATGCAGTGGGGCCCTACCTGGCCAGGGGCCTGGGTCGGCTGCCCCATGCACCCACGCTTCTTATGTGTAGATGATCGTCAATTATATGTCAACTAAATATAATTAATTAATTGATAAAAAAAATATTAATTTCTATTAGTACTATTTACATATTAGGGAGTTTATCTTTTTCAAATCAACTCAATATTTTGTTTAGGTTATAATTAATTCTGTACTGTTTTCTATTGGAATCTACTCATATTAAATGGATAACTATTAAGGGTCTCATTTAATTAATATTTACTCAACACCAAACATTGTGAAATTTAATTAATAATATTGCTTGTAATCCGTTGCCTCATTTTTACTGGGTAGATATGGTGTATCTTTTCTTACAGTGTATGAAGTTTTGTAAACATCCAAATTAGTTTACAATTTTTAAACAAACTTCCAAATTACACATAATAAATAAATTATATAAATAAAAAAGAAATAAAATACTGCTGCAAACTACTACCACATCCTCCACTAAATATTCTCAAATCAATTCCACGTTTAGCTAATAAAATATAATAAAAAATAAGTATAATATGGATTACAGTGCAGCATTCTTCTTATTCTTTTATTCCGTCTATGAGCATTATCAATCCCAGCTTGAAGGCCTGCTCTGATAAAAAAAAAAAAAAAAAACTTCTAAAGTCTGTTTAAATGCCAAAAGGCATTTGCACTGTGCTCGTTTTTGTTTGTCTCCCGTGTTGCAATGACGTTCTCCTTCGTGTGATTAGCAAGTTTGATGTGTTGGCAGAAACATACCCGATCACTACTAAGAAATGTCGGCCCACTGCTTTCGTCTTATCGACTTGTCTGTTGTTGTATTCAAATGATTCAATTTTATTTATATAGTGCCAAATCACAACAACAGTTATCTCAGATCGCTTTTCATAAAAGAGCAGGTCTACACCGAGCTCTGTGATGTTATTTACAGAAAGAAAACCGAAGTATTCCCAAACAGAACAGGATAACAATAAGGGAGGGTTTTCAAGCTTTGGCTTCTCTGCACTGGCCATGATGCTCAAGGCAGTAGTTAGCGAGAGGCTGGGCTAAAGCGTGCTGCTTGTGTAGCGCTGTAAGGCGGAGATTTGGTCCGCCACTTAATATGTTCGTGTGGAAACTCGGAATTTACGTATGTTCCACACACAAAACAAGCCTAATATATGACGTTAAAGATTATATTCGGTGCACATGTGCACCGTTCCGAACACCCTGTACCAAAACGGTCCAGTACGAATACATGTACCGTTACACCCCTTGTCCTGTTACACCCTGACTCACGTGTCAGGAACAATTCTTGTGCAATAACCCAGTAACTTAGCCACCTGTTTACTGGCCAACACTATTTATTCACCATTCTCTATTTCAGTGCTGTTCATATGGTTATATTGTCATACTGTAGATACTGTATAACAAATCCACCTACCTCAAGTCATTACTCCTGCACAAACTACTTATACTTATTTATTCCAGCATCCTTTGCACTATGCTTCATTGCACTGTGTACATGTATGCGTATATATGTACCTGTATATCACATCCACCTCCGACATGTACATGTGCATCCCTTTCACTCTGCTCTCTGCACTATTTGTCAATATGTCTATATTGTTTTTGTTCATTGTGTGTGTGTGTGTGTGTGTATATGTGTATGTGTATATATATATATATATATATATATATATATATATATATATATATATATGATTTTATTTTTTTTTATTATTGTGATTTTGTATTTTTGTATGAGTAAGCACACTGTGAGCAATGTACAATCCAGAGTCAAATTCCTCGTATGTGTACACATACCTGGCAATAAAAGCTGATTCTGATGAAGATCTTCAGGTGTTTGGACTGCACTGACTGGGATGTTTTCAGTACTGCTACCAACAATCTGGACGAGTTTACAGATGTCCTGCATCAGCTTATGTGAAGACAGCTGTATACCAACACGCACCAAGGTGAGTTATAACAATGACAAACCCTGGTTCACAGCTAAACTCAGACAGCTAAGGCTGGAAAAGGAGAAGGCATTTAGGAGTGGGGACAGGGCCGGGTACAGGGCGTTAAAGTATGGGTTTAGCAAGGAGGTGCGAGAAGCTAAATGACTGTAGGGAGACCGGGTATGGTTCTAACATGGGGAGAGTTGTAACACACCAATTCCACCAAATAGAGATAAGATAGGAGTTAGGTGATCATTTCAGTATTTACCTACTTCCTCCCCGATCAGGCATGGTGGTTATCAAGTCTAGAAAGAGGTGCATTTAGAATATACAGAGAAAAAACTGATTTTGAGGTAAGAAAGTAAAGTTTTTGACCAAGACTATTTTTTTTTAGTATCTATACTATTGCAGATAGAATTGTTTGACTAGTTTCTCAGGAACATGTGATTTCCCTTTCTAATTTCAAACCACTATGGAAATACAGCTAGCTAAACATTGGCTGACAGGGGTTTTAAAGAAGTGTTACAACCATCCATGATACATAAAACTAGGTACTTTCTTGATTTTAATATTTTCCAGATTGCCCTATGCAGTCTGGGCCCACCAAGCCTGCA
>NW_024044597.1:0-12303 GCF_014851395.1 Micropterus salmoides
ACTCTGCATTTTATTAGGAGGATTGTGCCAATATGCAGCTCGCTGCGTGAATGCATGTTGATCCGCCTCTGAGCCGGGAACGTTAAAGTACTCTGTTCCCTTGAAGATGTCTGGAGAAAAGCCACAGCTTGCATGCTAGTGTTTCTGCGTTTTATTGTGGGATTTCGGTATGAAAGCGGTTGTCTTTCGGATTATGCTCGCTCATGAGTTCAAGCGAGCAAGGGTACGAGCGCACACCTGGTTGCAATCTTAGAACCGCACCACTAGTGGCTGCTGAAAACTACATAATGCCCCTTTAAGAAAATATAACATGCTCACAATGCTGTGTGGACAGGTTTAAACAGTGGATAGTTGGGAATTTTTGACAGCTATCATACCAAGAGTAAACATCTGGATTCAAGGCTGATTCCTGTTAATGAAAAAATGCTTCGATTGGTCCTGATCTCAATTATATGTATGGGTTGGTTCAAGGTATCCTTGCTTTGCTTTCTTTTGAGGGTGTTTATCATTAAAGGCTTTCTTTTGTGAAATCTAGGCCTCACATACAGTAGCTTATTATCCATTACCCTGTTATGTGTCGTTGCGGTGTGGAACATATAATTATGTTTACATGGAACATGAATTCATAGCCTTCATGGTTCCTACACAGTGGTGTGAGCAAGTACACCAGCAGGTCACAAAATAAGATGCTGCCAGTAGACTCTCAGCATTAGGTGAGTGCAGTGTGAGCAGTAATTAACAACAATGTTAAGCAAGCCAAAGCTTAAGCTGCACTGACATTTCACTTAAGTAAGGACTACACACACAACCAAACTCTCAGCACTGATTCAACCTGAAACCAAAACCTCTGGTTCCCTTTACAAAATCAGTCTTGTTAGTACTGTTATTTTTGAGGTAGCTGTGTTCTATGCAAAATTATTAGCTTCACAAAGCCTAAAACAGAATAAATTTTTCCAATTAATAATAAGAACTAATAAAGATTTTCTCTGTTTGCATTTCCAGAATTGAAATGTCCAACTCCCACCAGGAGGAAACGATCTAACACTATCATGGAGGTCAGAACTACATTAGGTAAGAATTACAAATTTAAATGTTATAATGTTATAACCACTAGCGGTTGTGTTTATAGTCATATTTTATGAATGAATAAAAATAATATTTCCCTCATTAAAACATAAATAAAAATAACGTTATTTGTATTGCACTTTTCTAAAAACACTATTTACAGGGCCTTTAAATATAGTGATTCTATTAAGAACAGATCAAAACTTTAGAATGGATTTAAAAGATAAAACAGATTTCCTCAGGCAGGCCATTCCAAATTACAGGCACCTTAATAGAGAATTCACATTCACCTATAGTGTAGAGCCTGGACTGTGGAAAAACCAAAATGCCCTGGCCTGTGGAACTCAGGATGCATTCCAGCTCATGAAGAGTTAAAAGTTCAGCAATATAATTAGGGGTAGACTTTTCTGCTAAGTAATCAGTAGGATCTTGAAAACAATCCTAAATCTTACTGGCTGGCTATGTTTAGTGCCAGTGTAAAATCTAGCTACAGCATTCTGAATAAGCTGGAGAATTGAGACTGATTTTTAACTGAGCTTGATTTTTGATGTTTCTGAGTTGAAGGAAGCAGGATTGCATAATTCTCTTTACATGCTCATCTAAAGTCAGATAACTGTCAAAAGCACACCTAGGTTCGTGGCTACAGGCTTTATATCAAATGAATAAGTCCCCTACATAATGTACAAAAAGATGTTTTGTGTTGGGCTTCCCAAATAAGAATATTTAAGTTGTGCTTATAATTCAACTAAGGAAGGCTTTTGGACATCCCACATTTATGTCCATGAGACAGTTTCTGAGAGTATTGACGCAGTTGGGATCATTATATCTTAAGGTTTGATGTAACTGTGTGTGTGTGTGTTTGCAGCATAGCTGTGAAAAGAAACATAATGCTTACAAATTACATCGATCAGCCATAACATTATGAACACTGACAGTTGAAGTGAAAAACATTGATTACCGTGGCGCCTGTCAGTGGGTGGGGTGCATTAGGCAGCAAGTGAACATTTTGTTAGAAGCAAGAAAAATGGGCAAGCATAAGGATTTGAGCGACTTTGACGAGTGCCAAATTGTGATTTTTGTGGAAAAAGTCAGAATCAGCTTTATTGCTAGGTATGTGTACATATACGAGGAATTTGACTCTGGATTGTACATTGCTCACTCATACAAAAATACAAAACTTCAGTATATACAATACAAACATACACGCTATGAACAAAAACAATATAGACATATTGACAAATAGTGCAGTGATCAGAGTACAAAGGATGCAGGTGTATGTACATGTCGGAGGTGTATGTGATATACAGGTATATATACATGCATACATGTACACATGTACACAGTACAATGAAGCGCAGTGCAAAGGATGCTGGAATAAATAAGTATAAGTGTTTTGTGCAGGAGTTATGACTTGAGGTAGGTGGATTTGGTATACAGTATCTACAATATGACAATAAAACGGTATGAACAGCACTGAAATACAGAATGGTGAATAAATAAGTGTTAGCCAGTAAACAGGTGGCTGATTAGAGACAGAGTTTACTGGGTTATTGAACAAGAATTGTTCCTGACACTGTGAGTCAGAAATCAGCTGTTCATCAGAGTGATGGCTTGTGGGAAGATACTGTTCCTAAGTCTGTTGGTTTTGGCATACAGTGCTCTGTAGCGCCTACCAGAGGTGAGATGGGGTGAGATGGATCTGCAGTGATGCTTCCTGCCCGTTTCCTGACTCTGGAAATGTATAAGTCCTGAATGGAGGGCAGGTTGGCACCGATTATCTTTTCTGCAGTCCTGACTGTCCGTTGTAGTCTGCTCCTCTCCTTTTTGGTGGCAGATCCAAAACAGACAGTGATGGACGTGCAGAGAACAGACTGGATGATGGCTGTGTAAAAGTGGATCAGCAGCTACTTAGGCAGGTTGAGCTTCCTGAGCTGGCGCAAGAAGTACATCCTCTGCTAGGCCTTCTTGATGATGGTGTCCGTGTTGGGCTCCCACTTCAGGTCCTGGGATATAGTGGAACCCAGAAACCTGAAGGATTCCACAGCAGACACAGGACCGTTGAGTATGGTGACAGGGGACAGAGTGGGGGGGCTCCTCCTGAAGTCCACGGTCATCTCCACAGTTTTGAGCGTGTTAAGCTCCAGGTTGTTCTGACCGCACCAGAGAGCCAGCTGATCAACTGACTCATCACCGTCCCGGATGAGGCCGATGACCATTCAGGAGTTTGACAGATGGGTCTCCTGAGGTGCAGTTGTTGGTGTAGAGGGAGAAGAGCAATGGGGAGAGCACGCACCCTGGTGGGCGCCAGTGCTAATAGTCCGGGTGCTGGATGTGATGTTCCCCAGCCTCACTTGCTGACTGTCAGGAAGTTTGTGATCCACTGACAGGTGGAGGCTGGCACAGTGAGCTGGGTGAGTCTGGTGCTGAGGATGTCCGGGATGATGGTGTTGAACGCTGAGCTGAAGTCCACAAACAGGATCCTAGCATATGTCCCTGGAGAGTCGAGGTGTTGCAGGATGTGATGCAGACCCAAGTTGACAGCATCTTCCACTGACCTCTTAGCCCTGTAGGCAAACTGCAGGGGTCCAGCAAGGGCCCTTTAATGTGCTTCAGGTGGGCCAACACCAGTCTTTCAAAGGACTTCATGACTACTGTTGTCAGGGCGACGGGCCTGTAGTCATTTAGTCCAGAGATGGAGGGTTATTTGGGGACCGTGATGACCGTGGGGCGTTTGAAGCAGGAGGGAACTACACACAGCTCCAGTGATCTGTTCTGAGTGAAGATGGGGGCCAGCTGGTCTGCACAGATTTTCAGGCAGGATGGAGACACACCGTCGGGGCCAGGAGCCTTCCTGATCTTCTGCCTTTGCAAGAGATGGCTCACTTCCTCTTCACAGATCTTCAGTGCAGGTGAGTGGTCAGAGAGGGGGGGTGGCAGTGTGTCAGAGGGGGACGTGCCTGTTTGAAGAAGGTGTTGGAGCCAGGGAGAGGTGTGACTGTGGGCTTTTCAAACCTACAATAAAAGCCATTCAGCTCGTCTGCCAGTTGTTGAGTACCAGCAGTGTTGGGGGATGGTCTCTTGTTGTTGGTGAGTGTCTCTCCACACTGACGCAGGGTCGTTGGCTGCAAAGCTGTTATTTAGTTTTTCAGCGTAGCATCTCTTTGCTGCTTTGACCTCCTTAGTCAGAGTGTTCCTGAGTTTTTGCTGTGAACCAGGGTTTTAGTCGGCACACACATGTCCTCACAAAAACTGATGTAAGATGTCACAGTGTCAGTTAGTTCGTCCAGGTCAGTGGCTGCAGCCTCAAAAACACTCCAGTTAGTGCAGTCAAAGCAGGCCTGTAACTCCAGCTTTGACTCGTTGGTCCATCTTTTCATAGTCTTTACAACAGGTTTAGGAGATTTCAGTTTTTGCCTGTATGTTGGGAGAAGATGCACCAGACAGTAATCAGAGAGTCCCAAGGCTGCACGGGGAACAGAGCGATAGGCGTCCTTTAATGTTGTGTAGCAGTGGTCCAGTGTATTAGTGTCCCTGGTGGGACACTTAATATGCTGTCTGTACTTTGGGAGTTTGTCACTGCTGGTTCTGATAGAAAGGTGTCAGAACACACAGTGAATACACAGTTGAGTCCATGCCTCAACGGGTCAGGGCTGTTTTAGCGGCAAATGGGAGTCCTACATTATGACCGACAGTTGGCCATAAAGTTATGGCAAAATGGCGTATATGGCCTAATGCAAGCATGTAGAGCAGGGGCTCTTAACCTTTCTGGCATTCTGAACCCTTTTTGAGGTTGAAAATATTTTGCTACATCTGCATTCTCTTAGCAAAGACCAAGTTGTGTCATTGAGCCACGGAAGAGTTTGAGGTTGGGTTAAAATGAGTTACTATCTCGTCAGTGCCCCTATTATGACAGACACTGTAAATCACAGTGGGTGGCAAGGAAAGCCTCAGAGAATTTGGTTGCAGAGGTTACATTAAATATGCGAGAACTGAGTGAAGAGGACGGCTTTGAAATATATGTTGCAAGCCAATTGAGAGTACAAATTCAAGAGGTTTCGCCCTTTACATGAGTAGACTTATTAACACATTAAGTTAGGTTAAAAGACTCAGTGAGCTGCATTGCCAGGAATCTGGCTTGGACACAAGAGTAGATCTGAGACATTGCTGGTGAGTTAAAGGGATTTATTAACAAACAACAGAAAGAATAATGCAGGGATGGAGACAGGTTGGCAAGTGATGTGGAGTTTGGGTTTGTACTCCAAAATTTAGGCGAATAGTTGGGCTTATCTGGCTGTAGCTGTCCGTAGGATGTGTGCAATGTCACTTATCCATGAATGACTGAGCTTCATCCAAAGAGAAAAATAAACACACAAGAATATAGGTGTTAAAATCACAATGTTAAAATTACAATTTGGTAGTATTAAGGTACAATGAAAGACCTGAGAATTCCTGGATGCCATCTTGGTTCAGTTTAGCGGATCTGTAGACTAGGACACAAAAGCAAAGGAGCCTTACAGTATACCAGAAAACTCACTGCTTCAAAGGTGTTTAAAGTGTGGCTTCAATCAATAAAGTGCAATCACTTACATTCAACCAAGTTTCAGTAATAAATTAGTTACTAAAAGATTGGTGGGAGTGTACGACTTATATTGCTGTTAGCTGAAACTGATTTTACCTGGTAATTTACCTGGTAACAGGAACTTGATGGGGAGGAACTATGGGACTGTTTTTTGATAGGCCAAGCACTGTGTAGAGTTAAGGTTACTTGGCCCCTGATTGTGTAAGATTAAACAAAATGTGTTACCAGCCAACATTTGTGAGACATGGTGGTCCACCATCCCTTTTAAATTAAGCAATCATTAAAAACTGGGGCTGCACAATTAATCTAAACACAATCATGTGTCAAGTGCGATTACATAACCTCAAAAAGGGTGCGATTTAATAAAGCAGAAAAAATGTGTGTGCCTCTTTTCTGCCTGTGCTGCAGTCTACTCATTATCTCCGCTCACACCGGGCTCTCGCATGTGCTTCTAAAAACAGATACATGTAATCAGAAAAATTATTTATGAGCAGTGTGCGAGTAACGTTTAAGACAACAACCTACCATAACCCCCTCCCCGCCCTGCTGCTAATCGTTCAAAACATAGTCGGACTTGTCACCGGAGCACAGAGAGAAATGCCCGTGGGCCGGTTGCTCAGCGTCGTTGGTAGCTGAAGTGGTCAGACAGAAGAAAACAGGGAGAAGATAAGGAAGGTTTGTGTTTGGCTTGCAGGACATTTAACGTTAGCTGTACTGGTGCCTTTTGTTGTTCAACATGTTCAACTTTCCATAAAGCCAACATGCTTGTCAGTGTCATTTTTCATCAACCGACCAATCACAGCCCGGATGGGGTGGGACATTAAAAAAGTTTGATGTGCTACACCAAATCTTTAAATGTTGAACAATATCATTATTACAAATTAGTACTTAGCATTAACAAATTAGAGACCAATGTAGAGCCTTTTGCTTGCACAGGGATTTAATGAATAAAAATGAGCCACAGAAATTAAACTGTTGTAACTGTATTTATTATTCAACTAGTGGTAAAATAGTATACTGTTATATGAAATTACAATAATGTAGTGATATTCTATTAACTGAACATTATAATTTATTTACTTTATTTAATGTTATAACATTATACTAATACACTCAGGTATACTAGCTCCTCCTTCAGGTTATGGATAGTGTCTCTGCAGTGGACAGATGTAGATTTAGCCAGGATGCCAGTGTGCCAATATTTGCTCCTTCTAACCGCCTCCTCTGTAGAGCAACACAATTGGAATTTCCTTAATGAATGATAAAGTGCCAATAGACTATTATATTCTATTTTTGAACATATTTATTCAGCTGTAACAGGGTGAAATGAAGGTGGCAATAACTGAAGATGATAATATGTATTAAACAGAAAATACACAGTTTACTCATGGACCTATGATTGTAAAGTCCAGTCTTTAGAGATACGTGGTTCTAACCAGATAGCAATACTACAAACATCTGATGATCTTATAAAATGTGAACCTTTTACTGGACAGTAAGTGCTTTTACTTTTCATGCATTAAGGAAATGTTACGAATAATACTTTTTCTTAAATAAGGTTTTGAATGAAGGACTTTTTACTTGTCCTGGAGTATTTTTACAATTTCATATTAGTACTTTTACTTAAGTAAAGAAACTTAAGTACTACTTCCTCCACAATTCCCTAAAGAAATCGTCGACCACAACGCATTGATTAGAGGGAGAAAAACGACTTTGCACTGGGTCTCTGATTATACAGACTTCTTGCTGTCACGCCAATGTATTTATATTTTTGACCCTGTATGTATAATTTTTGATCTATTTTGATTAAAGAAATACCCAAATGATTTTTAAAAAATTAAATATGTATGTTGTACAATCATTTTGCCCCAGAAAAAAGAACAGGTCAAAGAAATCATTGAAAGTCCAATCTTGCCATGATATTCATTTCCACGATGAGTACAATATATTTAAACTGACCGCATCTGTATGTTTTCTCGGTTTTGGTGGGTGTGTCAGAGGTGTTACCCAATCAGCAGCTACGTGTACATAAAAATGCAGTGAAGTGCAGTACCAAAGGCCGGTTCAGTTTAAATAAACGTTTTGCTACATTTGCCAGCCGTGAACTTGGCCCTGGTGTTCCCCAGAAAGTCTGCCAATAATCTTCATAATTGTTTTCACCTGCAACTTCTCCCTCTGCAACCCAATTTAACTGGCACCACCCTGAAGAGACATGCCTTACAGTTTGAAAACCTCTGCTTTGGATAGCCCAGAAAAACCATTGGTGTTAAACAGATCAATATTCAGAATGCCACACATAAAAATAATATTCCATTTATATTCTTTTAAATACAAAAATGCTTTTGTATTTCTCCAAAATGTTTTAATTACGTTTTAAATCTCACCTCTCCCCTTTCAAGTGAGTCAATATAAAGAAAAAAAAACAACGTGACTGCTGTTTGGATGGCATGAAGGACACCCCCCTGTCATATAATTGTGAGAGGCGCAGCGAGTACATCATTGACGGTCCAGCGTGTGTTGAAGCCTTTCTGCACTGCTGCAAGGAGATGGAAAGTCAGCGAGCTGAGAGGAAGCATGACAGCCTCCTACTGGCACGCAGTAAGATGGGGACAAGGGATGGAGGGAAAGGCAGCATTGGTTACTTTTATTAGTCACACTGGTAAATTGGGAAGTTGCCACCCAGTGAAAAATACTTACTAATTTTTTTTTTTTTTTTACAAATGACACTTAGGTGAGGATGTTACGAGTTACATGGACAGCAATGAATTTAATTCTCGCACAAACTTTCCTGAAAGTTGGCAGTGGACACATATCAAACTGCCTGCTTGCCCTCAACAAACACCAAACTGGTGAGTCAACTAAAACACAAAAAATACAGAGATAAATGAAGTGATTCCTGAGAACTAGTTTAGTCAGCCAAATTCAGTCTGCCTTTATACCCACATGGTGTACTCCTCTCACTAAAGCATATATCTAGCGTACCCTTTAAATCATGGTGAGGTACTTGAGACATTTTTCTGCCGTGCCTTCTGCAACACAGATCACCTGAAACTATGCTGATGACTGTTGTTTATATACTGTAGCATCCAACATTCACAAAAGTTTCCATGTGAGTTGGTTGACTAAACTTCATTCATGACACCACTAAAATCTTAAAATGAAAGACTGCTCTTGTGTATTTCAGTGACACCACATCAAATGAGACAACATTCCCTTTGAGAGACTCAATCACAACCTGGCTGTTCACTGGCATCAGTCTTTCAAGAACTCACGGTGAGGACACCCACAGATGCTAATCTCTAATCTCTTATCATGATCCATACTTTTCTTTTGCTCTTGTTTGATTGTCCATTCATCTTTAAGGTATCTGTGTTGGCGAACCATTAGAGGTAATTGTGCGAAAGGACTTCTTTATTGATCTCAGGATGCCTTACTCTGCTGTCCGTGGAGAGCAGTTGGAAATTAAGGCAATACTCCACAACTACAGTCCAGATCCTATCTACGTAAGTCTGAGCTATTCTTTTCATATGTTTCAGGACAGAACACTTTCAACATAGCCAGGGGCATGTCTGGGGGGTGGCATTGGGTGGCATGTGGCACCTGTGAAATCTGATAGGCCACAGCAGGGGCTCTCCGTGCCTCTCAAGTGTCTAATGACCCCTCTCATATTTGTAAAATTTTCCAGAAAAGATTATCAAAATCATATTTTAAATGTGTCATTGTGCGCTGTCACTAAGAGGATCATGTTTTCATATGTATGAAAGGGGCTGTCACCTGTTACAGTTAAAGTAGATATAAGCAGTGGAGACTGAAATATTAACGGAATTCTATTTTGACATGTGATTTATCAAAGGTCACTCAGATACATATTTTGAATACTTCGTCGAGAGGGAGTGTGTGTATACAAGAGAGGTATTCAAGGCTTGGATGCCTATAACTATTTTCATTCCGGGAAAGTTAAAAGCATCCTAACTTACACGAAAGGAAATTTGTCATTTACGTGGAAATCGAAGCAGGTCACTCTACTCCGCCTGGATCTTTGCGACAAAGTCTGGTGAAGTCCAGAGCAGGTGTGTAGTCATGTGGGAACGATTTTGGTTACTGTGGAGCAGTGTGTCCAGGATGGACCGATCACGTCACGGTTGACTAATCAGACAGAATGCGCTAAACTTAATCTTGTAGGCGTTTTACTAGAGATCCCAGTTTCTTCTCCAGTAAAGCCAGTTTCCCCTTCAATTCAATGTTTTCATTGTGTAGCACGTCAGCCATTGACAGATTTGTACCCACAACAGTGTATCCTTCTTGAGGGTCAGCATGGGTGACCTCTATGGAAGGTGAATCGATGGACTCAACCAGAGAAGGACGATACTGTCTCCTCTGGTAACGCTCCAACTTCTGGGAACCATCAGTGGTGTTTTTGTGTGCGAATATTGATTGAACATAATCTGGGTGGCATGAGTCCACTGATAGCACACCTAAAATTAAACAAAAGACAGAAACAGTTCATCCATATCTATTGTGGTTACATGTACATTCCTCTGTAAAAAGTGCGTACTTTTATGATATTGCTTAAAAACCACGATTATATGAGACATAAACTGGGGCTTGTGGGCAGCATAGCCTGCTGGCTGGGATGGGCGGTATACTGATACATGTATTAAAATCGTTTTAATTTGATGGCACTCATAAAATGGTTTGTTACTTGTATGAAAATAGTATTGTGGTCAGTATTTTTGTATTTTAAAAATACAGAAAACACTTCCCCCAAGAACGCTCAGCATAGCAAGTAAAGTGATATGTATTGTGGTTGCTGTATTTAGTATGTATTTAGATACTGTTACATCCTGAGTATTTTGTGTCTTTTACGTTGTTCATCTTGCTAAGTTACAACAGAAAATACTCAGGCAATGTAACGCTGTCACATCAGTTTGAAACCGGAATCACAATGATTCAAGTGTAGTTAAAGTGTAGGCTATATTTTACTTTATACAATGCTACTATCAATTTAATTAGCAAATGTACTGTATAACTATTACAGGCTTGTTACTTATTATGAGTTTGTTACTTGAAATGAAGTGAGTGCTACAGAGCCTTGAATTCTTGCCTGGCTGCCAAGCCTCTCCACACAGTGGTGATTCAGGCTCACCGTCTCCCCTCTTCTTTAGGAAACCGTAACATTTTTAAATAAAATGTATAGGAGTACATATAATATATGAGTACGTATAGTACACTCATCTTAATTACATTTAATCAGGCACCGCCATTGCCCAAGTGTATCTGCTGCAGGTTTATCAAGTGTAACTAATATCAAAATCAATATTTTTCCATTTTGGTTTTAAAACAGAGAAACAAAAACCGATGTCTGTTTTTTTGTTTCTGTTTATTTGTTTTGGTTTTAAAACAGACAAACCAAAAAACAACTCTTTTTTTTGATTCAGTTTTGAAACTAAGTAATCAAAGAACGCTTTTGTTAAGTATTTAGCACCGCTGCTCCACCTTCAACTCTATGCCTTTAAACACTGTGTCCGCCCCTCAGTCCATGTGAAGCCACTTATTTGAGTTTCCTCGTCTTTTCTCTCCTGAACACAGTCACTCTGTTACAGTAACGTTAACTTACCTAGCCAAATCTAACAGTGCTTGTTTGGCAAGTTTAACGAACATTGCATAACATCAGCTAACTGACGAGATGGACCATTACTTTCCAGCTTGTAACAGACGCCTTTTGTTTCCAAGTATATAATCCTAAATTACTCTACTTCTCTAATATGTTTTGACTTCTGTTCATGTAAAACCTTAGCATACACTCATTTTATCTTAGTATTGTTAGCACAGCTTGGCATTGCTTAAAGCTTGCTGATTAGCTAGTTAAATAGCTAAGCTAACATCTTGACCATTACCTTTCTTTGTTGGTTTCTCTTTTTCAAGGTGCGTGTGGATCTGATTGAGAATCAGGCTGTGTGCAGTTCAGCTTCTAGGCGTGGGAGGTATCGTCAGGACAACGTTGAAATTGGGAGCCAAACCACACGGTCTATACCCTATGTCATTATTCCCATGAAGTTAGGACAACTCCACATTGAAGTCAAAGCAGCTGTTAAAAACAAATTGTTCACTGATGGAATCAGGAAGAATCTGCTGGTGGTGGTAAGAGAAACAGAATCGTACAGTCAGCTTGGAGCTTGGTATGCCATATTAAAGCTGTCTCCTGTTGTGGTGCAAATATTAAAGCTGTAACTATGTTGTAAAATATTTGCTTGAAAATAGTAGTGATTCCAGATAGGTGTAATTGTTGTTTTCCAGCCTGAAGGAATACTGACAAAATCTCTGAAGACTATAACCCTTGACCCTGCAAAGAAAGGCATAGGTGAGTTCAGCAGTTTAGGAACTGCAGTAAACACAGAAAATTTGCCTGTTTTTTCATTTGCTAATACTCTAACTTGAAAACTCTTTCTAACTTTAGATGGCAAACAAGAGGAAATAATTAACAGTGAAATTCCTCAAAAAGATTTGGTTCCAAACACACCTACTAGCACAGAGATCTCCGTGACAGGTGAGATTACTTTTTTTCCAGCTGTTATCTGATACACGTGCCTGAACAATGAACTCTGTATTATTAATTGTGGCAAAGGACCAGTTTTTCCTGATTAAAAATGACCTGTTTT
>NW_024044598.1:0-8853 GCF_014851395.1 Micropterus salmoides
CATGAAACATGGGCAGGGCACGTTCTACTTCCAGATGGCTTAAATATGAAGGTACAATAAAGTGTATGAATTGAGATGGTTGCCAACTACAGTGTGTGTGCATGGTGTCATAAAAATGTATGTTTACAGTCTTGGGACAGTTCATAAACTTTTGAAATAAAGAAACCAAACTCTTTCTGCTGGCTCTCTTTCTCTGCCAGGGTCATGGGTTGAGGACCTGAGACAGGGTCATGGTGTCTACACTTACCCCAATGGAGACACTTATGATGGGGAGTGGCTGCATCATATGAGGTATAGCTCCAGTTTTAAAATCAAAAGTGCATGTCACTCAGATGTTTGTAAAGCACACATTTCTGCAGGGCTGGAACCAAATCCTGTATTCTTAAGGTACTGACTTTAAATCCTGCCTGACATCTTAATATTAACTCACTGACACAGACAAATACACAGCATGTAATTTATCTCTGGAAATCACTGCTATGGAAAACAGAAACAGGGGTTTACTTAATTACCCAGTATGGTGGATATGTTTCTTTTCAAACAACATCTTTGTTGAAATTCTTTAGAGGTTACATGTGTTGTTAGTAACTGTTAATCACACTTTTCAACAAAATTCAGCCTTGTTTCAACATAGATGCATAGACATCTTTTTACCTGTATATTACCAGATCCATTCTAAATAAGTGTAGAAAATTTGAATTTGAAAACTACTGAACTCGTTGGTGTTGTCTGATTGGTAGACATGGCCAGGGCATTTACCACTACCACAAAACCGGCTCGAAGTACAAGGGCTCATGGGTGAAAGGCAAGATGGAGTCAGAAGGAGAGTACATCCACTCCAACCACAGATACAAGGGTAACTTTGTCAACAATAACGTAAGTTCTACTTTCTTATTACTTATTCACAAAATGCTTGGCCGATGATGAATGAAAATGTGCAATAGATTTCACTGTGGCCTGAGTAGGGCGTGCAAGGGACACTAGTACCCTCAATGGTCTGAATAATTTAACAAGATCAATCTCTGTCAGAGAACTAATAAAGCTGAGGGTTTAGTGCAGTACAGAAATGCCCCCCTTCAGAAGCTAAAAAGTTCTTTCAGAATTAAGTCATAACGACTACTCATGGAAAATTACACTTTATTACAACTTGGATTTTACTTTTGTGTCGCAGGCCACAGATTCAATCAGTTACAATGAGCAGTCTAAGTTACGATCAGTTAGCGACATTATGAATACACTCACTTTGATTTTTCTTCCGAGCTAATCTGGTTGATCTAAAACTGTTTACTTGTTTACACCCTGTCTTATCATCTCACTGCTCATGTTCCCTGCCTTGTTGGACTCATATTTAGCAATATTGCCTTGTTGCCAGATCTCAGCAATTTCTTGAGCGAGTACCATGTTATTATAACCAGTGGAAACAATCCATTCTTATTTTGTAGCCACAAGGCCCGGGGAAGTATGTGTTTGACCTCGGGTGTGAGCAGCATGGGGAATACCACCAAGCAGAGCAGGTAAAAAACATCAACACAATCCAATTGTTTCAACTGATTTGCGCTTCATTTCCTCATGATATTATGGAAAACTGGAACTCTGTCAGGAGGAAACACTGAATGAATACCAGTCATTATATGACACACATCGCAGTGACACACATTTATAACCACGACAATTCTCTTGACTGAAACTCTAGCCAGCGACTGTTGAGGAGAACAGTAAAAATATAAAAGCACAGGAGTCGCCCTACCATGGCTCCAGGGAGGGTTATCTCACCTTAGGGACCTCAGGAGGAGCAGAGGAGGTGCTGCCGCTGCCTTTATACACAACGCTGTGCCTTTTTCCAGTAGAATCTATCAGTGTCTTGCATAATGACCTTGGAGTGTGCAGTATGTCTTTTTATGCACAGGAATGCATTACTGTTGTTGAATATACTTGTATTATTGTTTATTAAAGTATTATTATTTTTCAGAATGCACACTTGCATGTTCTAAGTGCATGTTTGACTTTATATGCACTGTGATCAGTCATCTTAAGTGACTATAAAAACTTCAGGATGCATGTTAATAACCTAGGGTGTGTGGAGATGCAGGTTGCAGTGTGTGTCATGTTGAGTAAGTTTGCAGATGTTTTCGCGCTCGCCTTGCTCAACACACAGAAATGCTGCTTCTTTATAATGAACACTAAAATGGGAAAAATATGTGCATTTTGCTTGCAGTACAAGACAAAATGTGTCACCGTAGTCTGAGCATTTCTTCTCTGTACATTAAAGGTTGATGTTTTGTCTCACTCGCCCTCTGTTCTTTGCAGGACCGAGCTGAGGGGGAGTGGGGCGAGTTGGCCTCCACCGCCGTCCTCAAGTGGATTCCCAAGTGTATCACTGGCCTGACGCTGTGGACTCCAGGTAAAGACACTTCATGTGAACATCAATCCAAAATGACAGTCAGTGTCAGGCTCATAGCCAGGATTTTAGAAATACTTGTAATCCCACCCGCTTAAGATATTTTTACCAGGCACCAACAGAACTGTATACATTTTTTTGCGTGTTTAAAAAATTCATGAAAATATAAAAAAGGTTGATCCCTACATGGTCTAAATGCCGTTTCAAAACTGCCAGTTTATCTCCTCATCTTACAAATTCCCAGAAATATTGATACTCTGATTATTTTTTAAATGTATTTAAAAAACATTTCAAATCATTACAACTATTTGAGGAGAAACACTGACAAATCTAGACGTGTTACAGTGTACTAAACGGGTGGACAAAATAACCCTGCAGTAAATATGCCAATCTGCCGAAGTTCAGTGTTTGCTGTTGTTCCTGAAACATAAAAATTCATCTTCATGGCTTTTTTTTGTGACTGTAGTTTAGGAGATATAAAAATGAGTCCTCAAAGTGAGACGCATCAAAATCTGCACTGAAGTCTTTGTGTGCATGTCTGTGTGTTTTCTTTTGTCAGCAGGCAAAAAGGAAGCAGCTTCAGTGGAAGATGGGGGCGAGAACTGACCTGTCTGATCAATCCACAACACTGCATCTTATAACCTTTGTTTAAAAATAACATATGTATGAATAAATATGTAAATCAGTCCGTTAAGCTTGTATTTTCAATGTGTTTATGAAGATGGATGGTTGTGACAACTGGACATTTTCTATTGCCTTCTGTTGTTACTATAGATGTATAAAGTGTGTACCTTCATACAGTGCAGTGCCCCTCTGTGGCACTTTACAGAACAACATCATTTTCATGAGTGACAATGGACATTTTATCATAATAATGTAAAACCTCTGAAACAAAAGGAACCTTAACCCATTTACAAGTTTAAACTCAGTAGCTGCAGGGCCAGTCGCAACCTTTTTTTCCGGGCCCTAAACAGATTTTGTTTTGGGCTCTCTGGACCACCCTCCATGCAGCTCTGTAGTTTACATAAAATGCTTTTGTCTGGCAAGGACTGCCCCCCCTTATCCTTCATTCTGTTAAATGCACTCCACACAGTTTCACAATCTGCAAAATATTGGTGTGACAGAAAGAGCATAGGATGTGAAGGATCAGCCTCCTAGTTGTTGTAATTGCTCTTTTTGGTATTGTGAAACCAGACGTTCATACAATTATACTGTAAATTGATTTAATAGTTCAGGAACCTTTAATTCTATTTTATTTATAGAGCTCCCATTTATAACAAAAGGTATATCATTGCACTTTTCATATTGAGCAGGTCTAAACTGTGGAAATAATAGTAATGATAGTGATGGATATGAAAATGACAATAATAATAGGACTAATAATAAGAATAACTGTAGTTAAGTGTTTTTATTCAGCACAGGTATTGTTGGAAATTTGGTCACATCTCGCGTGTATGTAGCCATGGTATTGGGATAAATGTGGTAAATGTGGAGGTGAGATTTGCAGGAGCCGAAAACTGTTGCGAAGAACCCAAGATTAATCGGCGTCGGGGGGGGGGGGGCTTATGAAAAACGGCAAGCAGACTGTTCAAAGAGCAAGAAAGAGATGGAAGTCATAAGGACCTGGTCCATGAGAAAGATGAGGTTGTTAGCATGATGATTAACTGTGCTGCTGAGCACATCTGAGGGAAATAGCCAAGAAATTACTGGAGAGGAAGCGCAGGGGGCTGTTGAGAGGCTTTCAGGCTCTCTCAGATCCCAAATTCAGTGTTATTAAAGTAAGGGATGAGGAGTGAAGTCATTTTCTACCCTTACTTTTTTTGTGACATTGGTTGGGAATGTTTATTTTTATCCAGAAAAGGCAGTAATACAACACGTTGGATGCTAAACCGTCTTTAAAAACCCACGAAGAAAAAGTACTCCCAGGTTTGTTTATACTTATTTATTAAGGGTTTGGAGAACTCTGCTCCACACTCCAACATCGTAGGTGGCGGTAATGCACCTTAACGTTAACTTAACGTAATAAAGAAGAAGAAGAAGAAGAACTCCAACCAGAGACTGAACCCACCTGTTGTCAATGTCCGTCACCTTTACCGTTTCGGGTTCTAACAGCATTATTTGAATGATACGGAAACCGGAAGTCATTCGACTACGTTGGCGAAAGTGCTGTCATCGTGTAGGCCGGCAGAGGAAATGTTCACTGAACAGCCTGGCTGGAGTTCACCATGTGAGGAGGTTGCGCGCATACCGGTGTCTGGTTAGTGTTTCATGTACAGTCAGCTCCCTCGGCAGAGACAGCAAACGCCCTCAGGCACCAGTTAGTCCGAAGACAACATCGAGAATGGACGACTGTTCTCGACAAACGCCGATGTTTACATTCGGCGTGATAGCTGACATTCAGTACGCTGACATCGACGACGGGTACAACTACGTCCGGACCCGGAAGCGGTACTACCGGAACGGCCTCCAGCTGCTGAGAAATGCCCAGGAAAGTTGGTCGGAGTCGGCTGTCAAACCAGAGTTTATCCTCCAGTTGGGAGACATTATTGACGGCTTCAACAAGCGCCACGACGCCTCCGACCGAGCGCTGGACACCGTGCTGAGGGAGTTCAGCTGCAGCTCCGTGGAGGTGCACCATGTGTGGGGGAACCATGAGCTTTATAACTTCAGCAGGAGCTCGCTGCTGCGGTCAAAGCTCAACAGCACACCGCACTGTGACAGCACTGTGAGTGGAGCCCAGGCCGGCGGAGATATCTACTCCTACCGCTTCAGCCCGTTCCCGGGGTTCACATTTGTTATCCTGGATGCCTACGATGTGAGCCTGCTGGGCAGAGAGGAGTCCAGTGACGAGTACTGCCATGCTATGGATCTGATAAAACAATTCAACAACAACGAGGATCTCAACTGTCCCCCAGGTAGCCTTTACCAGTGGGTCCCTTGAGGGGACTCCCCAGTAAAAAGGGGAATCATTTATTTTCACTAAGTACATTCATAAGTAACACAGTGACAGGGTGTATGACTATTTTGGTCCTGGGTTTCATACACTTTCTTCAATAAAACATCTAAAAGAAAAATCCTATCAGATGGACTATCCTGAGACAAAATCTTTTTGTGGTATAATTTGTGTCAGTTTAGGGTTCCTTGGCGTAAAAAAGTTTGAGAACTACTGGCCTACTGTCCTGCTGACTTGTCGCCGTTCATTTTTACATTGTGTTATATATAATACTATATTATATTAGTTTATCATTATAGAACACAAGGTTATATAACAAAAGAAAGTTTGTAGTTCCTTCATACTACACACAGAGATCTTAACAGGTAATTAATTAAAATATGGTAACATGTAAAATTAAAACAATATTGACTACAGTTATTTATATACAGGTATACACCCTGAACATTTCACAATGCAAATAATTAATTAATAATAAAAAATATTTAAATACACACATTTTTTGTCATGTCAGTGTATCTCATGTAATGGCATGTAATTTATTAGAAACATCAAAACAATCTTAATATTAATGTTTTGTCACAGATTTTTACCTTGGTTTTAGCTGGTCATATTGCATTGATAATATTTTGATTAATTGTGTAGCCTTATTCAGTAAAAAAACCCTGAATCCAGAGCCAGAAGCTGACTTAAGCCTTGTTGTTCTATGTCTTTATGTCAGGAAAGTCTACTAAGCATGTATGATATTCTTTAGAACTGTTCTGCATTTACATTGTCGAATCAAAGTCTTTCACTGTCTGTCTGCCCCCTAAGCAGCTCTGCTGGAGCAGTTTAATGTGAAGTGCCTTTCTAAAGGACACACTGTCAATTGGCAGTAGTTCTAGAGAGGAAACTCCTTTACCCAGATTTCCCCATATAGTTTATGGATTTGGAAATGGACCTCCTTTTGTTTTGATAATTCAATTAATCTATTAATTTACATATTTTATTACACTTTAGCCATTATACAGACACCAGGGTGACTACTAATGAATGGAAAAAATAGATTATGATTTTCATATTTTGTTTTCTTGTTTCAGCGTGTGACGGCCTGCAGCAGAGGTTTACAATGTTCAACGGTGGGTTCAGTAAGGACCAGCTGAAGTGGCTAGAGTCGGTTCTGTCCTCAGCCGATGAGAAACGGGAAAAAGTCACAATTGTCAGTAAGTAAAACCTGTGGCATGTACAAAGTTCAAATGAATACGATTAGTTTTGGTACCCATAGCCCTGCACTTAAAATGAGAAGATTCTGATCTAGCTCTAAAATGATGGTAAAAGACCACCAGGTTTGTCTGACCATGTTTAACAGCATAACCCAGCTGTTCCAGTTGCTTCCAATGACTCGCAGCGTGGTCATACAGGCTTTTTTTTAGCTTCTACCATTGTGTAGTGCAGGTTATTCACATGACCCCTTTTTAACCGTGGGCTTTGAATACACTGGCCTCTCAAGGATCACTGATGTACCTGCTCCAACACATGAGCTCAGTGAACTCTTGTACAAAACAAGCTCTTATTTATGTGATTTCTGTCTGAGTTTAATCAGAAGGCTGAGGCCATAGTCTCTCCTCTGCTATGGAATCAGCAAAATGAAAGTGTCTTCTGTGGAAAAGCCTGTACTAAATTGTACTTTTAAGGTTAAGTGTGTAAGATTTAGATGCATCTAGCAGTACAACCAACTGTCTAGTCTACCGCCCCGCCCAGTCACGAAAGCCAGTCAAGAATGAAGTTTCTTTAGGTAGATATATTAAGAAATTATATTTACTTAATTATTCAGTAAAACCATGTTATTGTGACTTGGCCACTGACATGGAAAATGTAAGCCAAGAGTGTGAAACACTGTCACTGTTTCTGCACCACAGTCCATTATAAACATACACATAATAGATAAAGTTTATACACATGGCCTGCAGTCAGATTGTGGTGCTTTGGTAGCGGCCAAAAAATAAATGAATACTTTGATAGCATGCTGAAATAGATCTCTGTCGTGGCAGCAACAATTACTCATATAATCACTTCTTCTTAGTGGTTTTGTCTGCAAAATAAAGGCGCGAGAACGTCTGCTTTATTTCAAGTTTGTATTGAGAGCTTTTACTTTGAAAAATTCTAAACAACATTAAAAGAGTCTGTAGCCTGCTTGACACACCTCTGAAAGAGCCGCCAGAAAACGTGATTCCCCTAAATGTCCTCTGCCTGGAGATACTGGGGAAATGAAAAGAAGTGTCTGTAGCACCAGAACACACACACGGCAGCACATGTTTTATTGTGAGCATGTGGAACAGTCATAACATAATTAACTTGTTAGAGTCAAAATAAAATTCTTGTGGAATCGAACACACAACGTTCTAGGTGAGAGTCTTGCGCTTTACCAACTGAGCTAACCAAACACTGTAACATTTAGTGTAGTTTAGATATAATGCTTTATGTTCTCACCCACCATCTAATGTAAAAAAGAATTTGCTCAGATGCAAAACTTATGTGCAGACCCCTGCTGTATATTATTATTACTTCTTCGAATGTACGTAATTCAACTTAGTAATGAGTGTCTACACTGCCAGAATTCTACACGAAGAACATAGTGACAAAATGGCCCTGTAGAGCAGTTTGTCTGTTTTGGGCTACTGTAGAAAAATGGCGGCACAACATGGCAACGTCCATGTAAGGGGGACCCACAGTTATGTAGATAGAAATGCAGTGGCGGTTCTAATTTTATTGAGGGGGCCAGACTGGGGCCAGTTATTTTGAGGGGCATATTCAATCCGGGGAAAAAAGAGACAAAGGAAATGTTCAAGCTTTCAAAATGTCTTGTTTAGTACATGATGAAATGTTTTAGTAGGTTTCAATAACTTAGTTATTTGTTTCACTAACAGGATCTTTTCATTAACTCAGCTATAGTTTTATTAAATGACATTATACAAAAAAACCCATTCCTGTTAACTTTAGCTCAAGTTACAGTACATTGTTTGATGCAACACGTCTTTGTAGGGCTTAATGAACAGTATAAGCTCTTTTGGACTAGACATTCTCTGGATCCCAGTTTGTATTTTGTATCCCACTATAACTTTTGCTAGGAAACAACAAACGTCTCCATATTCACCTCTTTTATTAGTCCTGATGTGAAATATAGTAGGCCTCACTGGCCCCTGTTGCCCCCCATTTATCAGATCTCATGTATGCAGTAGGACCTCCCATCACCTGTCAACAGAGTTCAATGTAACATATGTTGGGTTTTTCATCTGCTGTCCTCTTGCCCAGGTCACCTCCCTGTACACCCCCACTCCACAGACCCTATGTGCCTCGCCTGGAACTTCGATGAGCTCCTGGCCATCATACGGTCCCACAGCAGTGTGGTGTGTTTCATGGCTGGACACGACCACGACGGCGGATACTGCCGGGACAAAGACACGGGAGTGCACCACCTCACATTAGAGGGCGTGATTGAGACTCCGCCTGAAGGCAATGCCTT
>NW_024044599.1:0-21423 GCF_014851395.1 Micropterus salmoides
ATTGTGGCGTTTCAAACCAAACTCACCAGTGGAAGAGGCCCAGACCTTCCGGAGTGAGAGCCAGTTAGCTTGCCAACACCAATGGCCGGACTACGGGAGGTAACTCTGAGAATCACTATGCCCGTTTATTAGACGCAAGAGGCGTCACTAGGTTTGATTTTCGTTGTCCAACTTTTATATTGTATTTTGTGTTTGCTTGCTGGGAGCCCGAAATGGACTCTTTTGGAAATTTGTAAAGGTACTCAATTTTTGGCTATGTGGGAGACAACAAACCATTTACTGATGTCAAACATTTTTCCCAAAGATGGTTTCTGTCATTTTAGATCTAATCATGCTAACGTAGGTTCAAGTGTTAATTTTTCTTATAAGTTTTGTTTATAATTAGTTATTTGATGCTATAAAATGGGGGTTTCACATCTTGGTCGCGATTGTGCAACTCCAACCTCGATCACTTCTGCACAGCCTTTGGCTCCAAATGATGTCACCAGCGCAAGATGGCAGCGCCCATATCCGGAATATTTTGGCTTAATTTTTGTACTGTGGGACAAAAATGGAGACGCGTCGTCCATCTTCATACACAGTCTATGCCGTAAACACAATATTGACCTATTTTGACCTTATGAAGCTCTTATTCCTTACATTATTGCTACATCTTAGCAAACATTGCTTATTTGCACATGCATACATTTGCAGACCCAGAGCTGCATTAGCATTTATTTGCCACCTGGCAAATGAAAGTCCTATATTCATTCCATGTTCTTTTAGCCCTCTTTTGGTGAGAAAATGATCGGCCTTTTAGCTGTTTAATGCTCCACTGTGATCACAAACTAGTTGCCAACTTTGTCTGTCTGCCATTTTGTCCTGAGCAGGTAGCATATAATGGGTTTACAAAGCTTTTTTGGCTAAAAACAGCTGGCTGCTGCTTCTATAAACGACACTGATTAGCATGGAGAGACTAAACCAATACTGTAAACACCAAACAATGAACTATAAGATGCTGAAACGCTCCATAGAGCTGAGGGGAACTGCAGTATTCGGAATTAATCTCTGTGCTTTCATCACAGTGACACCTTTCATAAAACATGTAGTTATTTCATCCATTGTTAATATAGATGTATTGATTAGATCAGCTTTAACAAGAGAAAATAAGTACAACCGGAGCAGGCTGGAGCTCAGCTCTAGCCTGGTATTACTGTCAATATCATTAGTGTCAATGTTGTTTTTTTATGTAATGCAGCCAAGTGAGGGATCTTGTCATGTGGGTATAATTCTTTCTGGCACTTTTACTGTTAAACAAAACATCAACACTAGTGAATATACTAACGAGATGCTCACAGTAGTTCACATGATTGCAAAAAGAGCTTCAAGCTGAATAAACAACTGATGAGGGTCATCCCTGGTTCAACACACTGTGTTGTCCGGAGCATTTGCTTCATGCTGTCATAGATCCAGGAACAAAATAAGTTTTTACATTTATTGTAATTATTTCATATTTCCTTGGGTCAGCCTATCTTGTTCATTTCCTTGCATGATCAGTTATTACAGTAGACAGTAACATTACAATAAATCACCTGCAGTATGGAGTGAATATCTTCCAGTGCACATGTGCTCTCAGGCTGGGTCTCTTTCATCCACCCCATCCAGGGAATATGGAGAACTTCTTTCCCTTAAGCTATATCTGAAAGCACATCAAGTTACTGACTGGCATTTACAACAAAATTTAAAAATATAAAACTCTTGGAGATCTACCGTGTGTTCTTGTGATGGGATTAACATTTGAAAGAGATTTTTAATGGTCCATCCAAGTTGCATCTACGCTTCTAATCTGAATTCTGTGTTTACTTGAATGCTTCTCTTCACTTTTAAGTCTTTTAACTTCAAGGTTTACTTGCATTATACTGTTGTACAAAGTCTTGTCTCGATACCTCACATCTCACAAACAAACAAATTACTCCACTTTATTTCTGTGTCTCTACTTGATGACTAGCTTGTTTCCGTGCGCCAGCTCCTTGCTTTTTTTTCCTCTGCACCAGCTCCACACCTCTGGATTAGCTTTTCGACCACGCTGACCCCGCTGAGACCAGGGTGGGAATTCAATGCCGCAGTGGGGAGCTTGTGTATTAGTGTGTTTATTTGTCTCTGAGCCTGCCTGAGTGCAATATGCTCTCACATCATTTCCAACTAGCATTTACGGTGTTCTGGTTGTGCCTTTGAGAGAGTGTATGTGTGGGTTGTGCAACCTGTATGTGCAGGAGAAAGTGAGAGCGACTTGGTTGCTGTAATGATTAATGGGGGGAACTTTCAGTGCTGATTCCATTCCGATAATAGTAGCCAGGCGATAAAAAGCGGGGGGAAAAAAGCAATCTTACTTGTACCTCTGTTCTGCACAATTGATCCAAAAGAAGAAGGATAGAAGAGGAAATATGGAAAGCTCTCAATTTCTGAACCTGTTTTGATTCTATTGCAGCACACACACATGCAGGGAAATATGTTCCAGCTCTCATTCTGCCAGCCACATTCTCATCCACATTCGAACATGGGTGCTAAAGAGAATAAACCAACCTCGTGCCGACACTAACTTGCAGCAGCTACTTTTATATTCCAGGATGATTGATCTGGGCATTCAGCATCTGGCATTTCCATATTTTTTCCCTTTCTAATTAGCTGCTGATGCTGACATAATTAGTTGCCACAGATGGACTGAGGATGTGTGGCTGACACTATCTCACTCACACAGCCTCACAGCGCATTTGCAACTTTGCTCGAAGGTGTTTAAATCTGGATGGCCTTTATTTGCCGTGGATCATGACACTGCACGGTGAAACAACAGCTGCATTAGTAAAAAAAAAAAATTCCACCTTCATGCATTTATCTATCATAAATAACAATGGGAATCTTTGTTGTATGTAGAACAAAATAGCATCAGATGAATTTATTCTGTCACACCTCTTTTTTTCTTTGTTTCATTGTGACGTGTGTTTATTTATATTCACACCGCCTGATCTTTTGATGCCACCCAAGACAGAATTGCATTGCTCTCACGATTAAATGAAAGCACCGTCCTTTCCTACATACAGTGTGTGTTCAGACTTGATGTGAAGCACATTTGTCATCTCACCTTGAGTGTTTTGTACCAAGACGTGACGGTGGAGACGTTAGCCAACTTACAAGAAGCACCAACTGTGAGTGTTGGGGGGGGGGGGGGGTTAGTCAGGCTCTTTTGATATTTTCCTCCAGACTTTCTCATGTGTTTACAGTCATTGCAGAGTGGGTGGCTTTTTTGTTATGTACGTCCACTGTCTCTCCTTTAACATCACCTTTCCAGAGACTCTAATTACCAGAAAAACGATAATATAGGTTTTTTGTGCAGAACTTTATTATGACTCATATATTATGTTTATTGTGGCAGCGACGTTTAGCGGCATACAACGGTAGCAAAGAAGGAAGTCGGGTGACGTGTTATAAATGGCCAGAAAATCAGTGTAATGAGGCAGGATGGGGTGGTTGGATGGGTCAAACCCCAGATTTACAATCTGGAAAATGGCGTTCGAGTCCCATGTGAAATCAAGGAAAAGCTGAGTTATTTTGAGTTTTAACTCAAATAGCATTACTGATTTCCATCACATGACTTACGTTGTTGATTTTCGTCAAGTGACTTCCGTCACATGACTTGCAAATTTTACTTACTTTAACCCAAACCACGACAACTAAGTACTTTTGTTGCATGAACCTAACCAAACTGCGGCCGTATCATGTGGCTTATGTAACATAACGCTCATATGTGTCGTTTTGGGAGGCATGGATAAATGACCTATGTTGTCATTCAGGTTGGAGGGCTGCAACATTTCTTGTGCAAACGGACAATACTGTAGCAGGAATCCATTTTAACAAATGCAAACTTGACAGGAGAGCATGCTTACCAGGTGTGAAATTGGTGGATGGTCACTTTAATGCACTTAAGCTACAGGCACACTACTTTTTTATTTTATTTTATTTATTTTTATTTTACCTTTATTTAACCAGAAAGAAAACTCATTGAGATTAAAAATCTCTTTTCCAAGAGCGTCCTGGCCAAGACAGGCAGCAGCACAGTTAACAAAGTTGCAGTCTGTTTTTGTTTTAAAACAAATCAATATCTATCCACGCGACCCTGTACGCAGGATAAGCGGTTGACGATGGACGGATGGATGGACAATCCACACCAGCATTTTAGCTGTTTCAGAGTTGATCTCTGTCTTAAAATGACTGAAAATGAACATCATTCATGTACACTGGGCAAACTGTCTTATATAAACTGTGAAAATGTTTAAGTAGATTCTTTAAAGTAGACAAAAAAGACATTATTTACCAATGGAAGGCTCCAGTCACCTGTAGTGCTTGCTATTTCTCACAGCATTAAAATTCTGTTCAAATCACTTTCAGGCATCTATGCTCTATGGGTTCCCCTTCGAGGGAACTCGAACTGCGTCGGTTACGACACTATGGGAACGCCTCTAGGCGAAGCAGGTCTGAACGTGAATGAAATCACTCCAATCCTATTGGCTTGTTGCTAGAACGGTAAGGTGTGACGGAATAACCGGAGGAGTATAAAGCACACCTGTACACACTCATCATTAGCTTTTTTCTATTCAGCAGGCGCTCTGTATGTTGTTTGAAGAAAGCTCCAGTCCTACAAGCAGTGAGTCTTACCTGAAGAAGAAGTCTACCAGCATGTCCGGCAATCAGATGTACAGAAGGTGTGTTTTTTTTTTCTTGCCCTCGGTACATCACGGATGGAGAGTCTCATGAGATGTGTGTCTCATGTTTGGGGATGGAGCACGCCCGGGCAGCTCTGAGGGGGCTGCCTGCGCCCGTTGCGAAGCCCTTTCCGTGCGGGTACTGAGGTACAGCATGGCTCTCTTTTCCGAGGATGGCCGGATGTGTTTTCCCCGTGGCGTGGGCCCTGCGGCCGCTGAGGTGGCCCAGCGGCTTCACTCATGGGGTTCACAGCGTGATCTGTCGGAGGATTTTGGGACGGCTGAGGCTTTTTCCCGACCTTCATCCGCTGGCTCCGACGCTTCCTTTCCTCGTTCGGGAGCCCGTTCTCGGCTTCTCCCGCTCGCGGTTTGGATCCGGAGACGCTGCAGCAATCCGACTCCGAGGAGGCGGATGTGCTCAGCGTAGTGGACGATGACTTCCGGGTGTCGGGGCGGCGTCATCAGGCGGCGCCCGACTATGACGTGCTGCTGGAGGTGGTGACTAGAGCCGTGGCTAAGCTCAACATCAACTGGCAAGACACAGAGGAGCAGACACCACAGGCTAGTGGTAAGCTTGATGAAAGGTTTCTTAAGCACCACGCGCCACCTCCACGCCGGTCTCTGCCATTCTTTCCTGATTTACATGATGAACTGAGTAAATCATGGGGCAGACCCTTCTCTACATGGCTTTCCACACCCCGATCACTGAACTACAGTAATGTGATGGGGGTTAGGGACCGTGGTTATGGGAGGATGCCTCGGGTGGAGGATGCGCTTGCGAGCTATCTCTCCCCTCGACTTGCGTCCTCCCTGGAGGAGCCGGCGTTACCCTCCAGCCATGTCGCACCACATCTACGCTCGTGGGGAAGGCGTACATGGCAGCGGGCCAGGCAGGTGCGAGCTTGCACACCATGGCGGTGCTTCAAGCCTACCAAGCCGACCTGCTACAGGAGATGGTTCAGAGGGGGGGTCCCTCTGAGGAAGATCTGGCGGAGCTTCGCAGAACCACGGAGCGTTAGACGCAGGGCGAAGCGTTCCGCCAGTACCTCCCTCGCCGGTCTGGACCCAAGGCAGCTGAGGCTGCCAGGCGTAGGTCCCTTCCCTCTACGAGCTCCTACGGAGAGGAGAGGAAGAAGAGTGTCGCTTCTCGGGGCCCCCCCCGAGGAGCTGGGCAGCGAGACGGCGCTCTCACCCTCAGCCTTCTGAGAGACGCGATCTGAGACCGGGGTAGGGGAGCCCCCCCGGAGGCCGATCGAGGTCCCCCCGCCGTGGCAACGGTGATGTTATCCCGCCGTTTACACGTTCAGGACCACCTGCCACCATCGAGTCCATGCCGTACTGCCTGCCCCGAGGGTCTGCAGTCAGGCGGCGTTCAGACTCACTCACCGTGGATCTTCGGCGGCTCTCCCCTGCCATTATGGGGCTTCAGGGGTCCACCAGAAGATCACACAAGACACCAACCACCAGCCCCGAGGGGTTGGTTCCGTTGGCAGACTTTGCAGGGTCCTGCGCACTGCCATACATGGGTTTCGACTACAGTTCAAAACCCACCCTCCAAAATTTAACGGGGTGGTTTGGACTGTGGTCCGCCCGGAGCAAGGTCCGGTGTTGGGACAGGAAGTTCGTACTCTGCTGAGGAAAGGGGCTGTGGAACGTGTCTCCCCCCCAGACAGAGACGCCGGTTCTACAGCTTGTACTGCGCCCTATTTTGGATCTGCGGGTTCTAACCGGTCTCTGAGGAGATTCAGGTTCAAGATGCTCATCATCCCCGCCATCGTGACGCACATCCAATCCGAGGATTGGTTCGTCACGATAGATCTAAAGGACGCCTATTTCCATCTCCATCTGTCCTTCTCACAGGAAGTTCCTGAGGTTCGCCTTCGGGGGTGTGGCTTACCAGTATCGGGTTCTTCCATTCGGCCTGGTACTTCCCCTCGCACATTCACCAAGTGTATGGATGCAGCACTGGCCCCGCTGAGGCTCCAGGGCATCCGGATTCTCAACTACATCGACGACTGGCTCATCCTAGCCCAGTCTTGAGAGTTGGCGGTTCGGCATCGAGATGTCGTTCTGGCTCATCTGCGCGTTTAGGGCTGAGGCTCAACGCAAAGAAGAGTGTGCTGGCGCCCACCCAACAGACTACGTTCCTAGGGGTAGTATGGGATTCGACAACGATGCGGGCACAATTGTCTCCGGCACATGTCGACACCATATTGGCTGCCGTGAAAGGGGTGAAGTTAGGCCACGCAATCACTATAAAACACTTTCAACGAGTGTTGGGTCTCCTGGCAGCAGCGTCCAGCATAATACCATCTGGACTGCTGCACATGAGACCCTTGCAGTGGTGGCTAAGGACCAAGGGTTTTTCCCCGAGGGGAAATCCTCTCCGTCTGATTTGGGTTACGCGCAATTGTCTTCGTTCCCTATCAGTTTGGAAGGAAACTTGGTTCCTGTCCCAGGGGCCCATGCTGGGAGGGTCTTGTCGCCGGCTGGTCATTTCGACGACACCTCCCTCACGGGCTGGGGCGCGGTCATGGACGGCCGCTTTGCAAGGGGATCCTGGCAGGTGCATCAGGAGGCAGGAGTTTCCGACAACACAGCGGTGGTGGCCTATCTGAATCACCAGGGCAGTCTGCGCTCGCGCCCTCTGTACAGACTGGCACGTCAGATCCTCCTGTGGTCCCAGCAGAGGTTACTATCGCTCAGGGCGATGTATCTCCCGGGGAAGCAGAATCAGGGAGCAGACCTGCTGTCGAGGCAGGGGCTGAGGCCCGGGGAATGGTGACTTCACCCCGAAGTGGTGGAGCTCTTGTGCGAAGAGTTCGGCCCCATAGACGTGGATCTGTTTGCGTCTCAAGAGACTACGCACTGCCCGCTATGGCTTTCTCTCGTTCCTCCAGCCCCGTTGGGTCTGGACGCCATGGTACATTCGTGGCCGAGGCTACGTCTGTACGCTTTTCTGGAGCGGGTCCGCCAGGACAATGTTGGCCTACTTCTCGTAGCCCGTTGTGGCCAACCCGGGTGGGTTCTCGGACATCATGTCGCTCCTGGACGGAGGGACCTGCTGTCCCAGGCGCAGGTTCTTCACCCTTGCCCCGCCAAATGGCGACTGTGAATCTGGCCCCTGAGGGGGCACAGTACCTAGAGGCGGGTCTAACAGCCGGAGCAGTCGAGACCCTCCTCAGCTCCAGGGCCCCGTCCACACGGAGGATGTACGGCCTGAAGTGGAGCGTTTTCTCCACTTGGTGTAGGGAGCGGTCGGTGGACTTACCTGCCCGGTGGTTCAGGTACTTGAGTTCCTCCAGGACCGGTTCTCTGCTGGTCTTTCCCCTTCCACCCTCAAGGTGTACGTGGCAGCTATTTTGTCTTTCCACACCCCTCTGAGGGAGGGGTCCTTGGGGAAACTTCCCTTGGTTGTACGTTTCCTCCGTGGTGCGCGGAGGATGAGACCTGCGACTCGGTCCAAGGTTCCCACTTGGGATCTGGCGGTGGTTCTTGGGGCGTTGGCTCAGGCCCCCTTCGAACCCCTGGATTCAGCTGAGGCTAAGCACTTGACCCTCAAGATAGCCTTTCTCCTTGCTATCACCTCTCTGAGGAGGGTGGGGGATCTCCAAGTGCTTTCGGTTTCCCTGCAAAGCCTGGAGTTTGCCCCGGGGAATATTAGGGCTATCCTGCACCCTCGTCCAGGATACATCCCTAAAGTGCCTTCTTGTGCGGCAGGGTCCACAGTGCTGCAGGCATTTCATCCTCCACCTCATGTGACGGCGGAGGACGGGAGACTTCATCTGCTCTGCCCTGTCAGAGCACTGAGTATTTACACTCTGAGGTCCTCCCGTTGGAGGAAGGCTGACCAGCTGCTAGTGTGTTTTGGGTCTCCCAGGGCTGGGCTCCCTGCATCCAAACATACTATTAGCAACTGGATTGTTCAGACTATTTCCCTGGCCTATCAGGTGCGCGGTTTGCCTTCACCTGTGGCTGTGAGGGCTCATTCTACCAGAGGCATGGCGGCCTCTCGAGCCCTCCTTTCCGGGGCCTCTTTGCAGGATGTTTGTTTAGCGGCTGGCTGGGCCACTCCGCACACATTCATTCGGTTTTACAGTCTTGACCTTCCTTCGGCACCTGGCACTCGTGCGCTCTCCTCTTAGTCGTGCCACTTTATTGCACACTGGGGCAGGTGGGGTTTCGGCACGGTTTAGTGGGTATCTCGTTCCCATAGTGTCGTAACCGACGCAGTTCGAGTTCCCTCGAAGGGGAACGTCTCGGGTTACGTATGTAACCCTGGTTCCCCGAGAAGGGGAACGAGACACTGCGTCGGTTACGTCACTATGGGAACGCCTCTAGGCGAAGCAGGTCTGAACGTGAATGAATCACTCCAATCCTATTGGCTTGTTGCTAGAACGGTAAGGTGTGACGGAATAACCGGAGGAGTATAAAGCACACCTGTACACACTCATCATTAGCTTAAACTATGAAGCAGGCGCTTTAGGCGGGGAGAGAGGTGCGGCGGGCCGACGCAGTGTCTCGTTCCCCTTCTCGGGGAACCAGGGTTACATACGTAACCCGAGACGTTCTCAGTTCACTGTAAATTACAACTGTTATAAGATAACCGGGGTTATCTTATACTTTAAACACTTGAGTCTTTTTTGTGTGCTTGATTTAACTGTGTTTATCCTGCAACATGTATATTTGCTAAGAAATGTGTTTCCCTGCCTGGAAAATGAATGTAATCTCATCTTAAAATAAGTCTCCCACATAATATGCAAGCGAAAAAAACGATGATCAGTATTTGCGTAGTGCCGAACATAGTTCAAAATACTTGGATTAGACCATCATTAGCCAAGACACTATCTGAATTATTCACAGTATTTTGTCATACATTCAGTACATATCACACTGTCTCGACTAGATCAATATTTGATAGAAATGCACATTTCAGGAAAAATACAAGGTTGTATATGCATGCATCAGGGGAAAGCATGTAGTAAGAGAGAGAAAACCACACTCATTCTAATTTACTAAACTATCAACACTATATGACTAATCAAGATATTACTGAGGAGAAAATCTACATTCATTTTACAGCATTTCTTTGATAAGAAGAGACAAAAAAAAACAAGCAGTAGAATATAAAACACACAAAAGAAGGTCTTCTCAGTGGGAAAACGCCCAGGTTAAACCGACCAGGTAGCAAATCTGCTTAACATGACACTTCTGAATGTGAAATGAATGACAAATCAATGACACGTGCTATACAGCTGCGTAATGAGAACTCCAATTCTCGATGAAATCGAATTCTTTGTCACTCTTTTCTCATCCCATCAACTTCTCTGCTTTAGTATCGAGGCACATGTCAGACTACTAACTATGACTGAACCATCAGCAGATGGAAAAACACATGACTGTACATGAATAAATAAATCATTTAAGCTCCTTACAGCAGAGGCCAGTGATATCACTGCAAACTTATTTGGTCTGAAAATGATTCCAACAGTGAGTCATAGCTCAACAACTGAACCTACAATGCACGTCATCAAAGCTGTTTTTAATGAGGACTCTGTTGACTCAATAGTAGCCAGGCAATTAGAGCTATGGCAGCCTAGAACCAAGGCTCTAATTGGCTGCCTTGAGATCCGTTGTTTTCTTGTGGCATTGTGGATCACACAATATGGATCAAAACACTATCTTTCTTAACACTAAGTTTCTTTTTATACTGTAGTTTAAACTGTTCTGATGCAACAGATGACCTTCGCTTATTTGTGGTTGATTGCATCACCACTTTGACCATCAACCCCATGAATTTTTTTTCCCCAACCATAACATGATTGGGTCTGTTACCTGAAAAGGAAATGGACTGAAATATACACAAATGAGATAGGACGTTCATCACTTCATGCCAGGCGTCATGCATTGCGGTTGGGGGAAAGAAAATGTGTGGCCTCTGAAAATCTGCCCAGGGCTAGTATGATTCACTGTTATCGGGAGCAGCAGACACATTATTAAGGCACTGTTATATTAATGAACTTATCACAATGTATCACTGTCAACAAGCCTGAAATGCTGGGGCCACAGGGAGGGAGGCTTTCTGTTTTTCACTTGAATTCTGCTGACTTAAAAAACATAAATAAGTCAAATTGGGATTAGTGCAGCGATTAAGCATTAAAGTAAAGGTCAGCACTGGAGGCTGCAGGAGCCTCTTCCACTCATATGAATCCACAGCTAGCATCATCTATCCTGAAGGAAATAAAACAAAAACAAAAAAGTTTGGAACAGTTTAAAGATCGTTGTGAGCAATTACTCCAAGACTGCTCTGACAGCGGTGAGTCGATTGGTCACAATTAAGTGCAAGGCATTATATTAAAGATGTATTGGAATTTTCTTATTTAGATAGATATTACGGAAGTAATATTATGTTGGAGTTATGAATTTGACTTATTATTCCAAGTCCCTGTGCTGTTGCTCTTCACTTCGGGTTCCATCAAATAACAGCATTTTCATACACATCCTCCAATTTAAAGAGAGAGAGAGAAAAAAAATGACAATGATAAAGCAGACAGCAATCTATTATTCAGCAAGCACAGCCTATGAATTATTACATTTAGAGTCCGCTATGGCATTTTGTCTGGAAGCAAAACTACACATGTGAGAGACCGTGTGTGCGTCCTCACAAAGACCAAACTGTGTGAGCTGAATAAAATGTTGCACTGGGGTGTAACGCAGGCTCACAGAGCACAGCAGAAATGCCTTGCAAATGCGGACGGCTGTCAAGTCACTTCAAGTTTTTGAGGTGGCGGAATTTCAGTTCTACCAGTGTTTTAAAATATCCCCCCAAAAAGTCTGTTTTCCCTTTTTATCCTTTTCATATACATGCTCAGTGGGGTTAAGGTCTGCTGACTGCAGGAGGAAATCCTTGCAAGTCAGCTCTTCCTGGAGACTTCAAATAAGCCTGGCATAGCTTTGATGCATGTTTAGGCTTACGGCATGCCACTGCAGAATAGACTGAAAGTTCTCTTTGGTCAGTGTGGAGTTGATCCTGTATAACTTTCAAGCACTCTCAAATAGATGATACATTCTATATATGACTTTTTGTGTACCATTGGATTAACAAAACAATTTTTTAAAACTGTTTTCAATTTTTTTATTTTGCCTCACAAAACCCCACTAAATGAGTTACACCATATTGTTGCGTGACATGTTCCTTCATTGAGATGAACATGGTCACTGTAGTATCTTGAGTCAGTCCCACAAACATAATCAATAAAACGTGGTTTCCTGAGCATAATTGCTATTACACCCTGATAAAATGAGTCCTTTCACAAATCATGTACATTTTGGTTCAGGCATGATCTCTTTCCAATCACCCTACAAACACACAAACAAGTCAGTATGTTATTTACTGAGTTAGAAAACAACAGTGAGGGAGAGAGAAAGAAACTAGTGACTGTACCTGAAATGTGTTTGCTCTCTACTATATTTCATAATAGTGAGGCCTACTTGTTAAAAAACATATCTCACAGCGACTATTAGATGTTGGCTTCGCACGGATTACCTATACTGCTGCAACCCTGTCTCCTAGAAATGATTTTTAGATACCACTAGTTTGAGAGGAAATGTAATCCCAACCGGATGACATTTTCTATCAGTACCAGGAATTTGGAAATAAAACAAATATGACAAGACATGTTACATAACACTTCACCAAACCATCTTTCCCTAATCTAAACTCATTTTTTCCCATATTTAGAATTTACTTGGGCAGAACACCCAGGTATATTAACATCCGCCAAAGTATTTTTGGTGACCTATTGTAGTATTTTACTGAGCAACAGGGGCATGCCGCTGTGTTAGCTGAAAGAGACCTTGAGTTTTAAGTGCGTACGTGCATCTACCCTTACCTTACATACCTTACCTCTGGGTCTGAAAAGTGAAGCCAATGTGCCAGTGCCGTAAACCTGCATTCTTTCTAATGGCCAGCAGGGGGCAACTCCACTGTTTGCAAAACGAAGTCAGATTGTATAGAAGTCAATCAGAAAATGACCCTACCGCTCACTTGATTTATTATCTCAGTGAACACTTTCCCAATGAGTTTATGATCTCAATTGTTAGTTTCAAGTCTTCTTTAATATAGCATGATGTTCATTTAGTAAATTATGGTCCCATTTAGAGAAAAATAAAATGATATAGATTAACAAGTCACTACAATGGAAACCTGTCAGGTTTAGTAATTTGTTTCCCTCCCCAGCTCCACTCTCTCATCCAAAAATGGTCACACCTGGTCCAAAAAAACCACAAAATGGTGTAGACAAAATACCAAACTCAAGGCTTCAAAAAGGTAGTTCACAAACAGTTTGTGTTTTAGGCAAGATAGTATTCTTTCCTGGATTACTCTTGAACATTTAAACATCCATTTGATCATATAACTGTTGAATGCTATTAAATGTGACATTGAACCTAGTACCCGCTGTACTGTGCTGTACCAGCCTGCTTCAAATCACTCACAACTCTGCGAGGTCTGGGGACTCGCACATTTCAAACACCCCGTGGGATGTCTCTCAACCCCTGTGCGAGCAGAGCCGTGTCAAGTGTGCTCAGCAGCCGCAGCTGGCAGAAGAGACAAATGTTTCCAAGAGCCCAAAAAGAGACACAGTTCCAATTGTGAGTTTTACTCGCTTCCTTAAAGTTGTTGCAGAATGCTTTGTGTCATTTGTGTTGATTTTACCTACATTGACATGTAACTTGGTCCATTTCAAAAGTTGCCTCAGTTGCCTTGGTTACACAGATGATACTTTTTCAGTAATGATACTTCAAGTTCCCCCTGGTTTCTGGTTCCTTTATAAAAGCAAGTTGTAATGGGCAGTTTCATTCAAAAGAAATTATTATTAAACATATATTAATATTGGACTTACCGGTACAACTGCAAACATATAATGCTAATAATTCATATTTAATGTTATCTGCAAAATCAGTGGTGGTAGACCCTGCCAACTGGCTACAAGTTTTTCATGTAGTCCAGGTTGTTGGTGGTGTGAGGTAGGTGCGTTTATGCATCCACCCATGGAGGCCCTCCCCCGACATACACGACACAGGGCATTTATTAGATCATTTGGGTTTCTTTAGGTTATAATTTACACCCACTCCTACAATGCTGGTGATACACATTTGTGATCAGAAAGACCAACAATACATCAGAATGTCAAACACCCGTTAATAATTACATTTGGACTCCAAAGTGGAATATGTATGTAGGCTGAACACTGCAGCTGCGGTTTTTGGGACTAGCTATTAGTAGCAATATTCCACACAGGGATACTTATTCTTAATTTTAATCCGAAAATGCTTGTTGAATAGCTTTTTACCTCCACACTGTATAGTGGAGTTTTACAAGACAGGAAGGGTCTACTGGAAGATGCTCTTGAACTACATTGTGGGAAGTGTACGGTCCAGTGTTTTTGGAGCTTTACTCATACTCTGGTATAAAAAGTCAGGCTATCTTGGCCTAGGTTGCTTCAATTTTGACCTTTTTTCTGTTGTTTAGTGTCTCACAAGCCCCCCAACTTAATAGAGGTGCAAAAATTAAAATGTTGTTGTACCCATTTAAAGAGTAACTTAACATGAACTGGTTTTTGCCCACCTCAAGTGGTTGGAGGCCCTGTGCAGTGATGTCAACTTGTGCTTGGGTGTGGTCAGTGCGGTGCAACATACACATTTAAAGGTTCAGTGTGTAATATTTAGGAAGATCTATTGACAGAAATGCAATATAATATGCATAACCATGTTTTCAATAGTGTATAAAGACCTTACATTATAAACTGTTATGTTTTTGTTACCTTACAATAAGCCATTTCTATCTACATACATTCCTCTTACATGGAAGTCGCCATGTTGCGCCACCATGTTTCTGCAGTAGCCAAAACGGACAAAAGAACACATTTTGACTTAAGATCACATGAACACACACTGAAGTCAGAAGAACTTCTATCCAAGGAGCATGTGAATGCACCGTGAGTTGCTGGTTGCAATTCCCAATCGTCATCACTAGATGCCACTAAAACACACTGAACATTAAAGAGGTCAGCTCAAACAAAGCTTTTCAGCTTAGTGTTAGGTTACATTTTTAAATGACCACTATGGCCCGGAGTGCAGACCCAGGTCTCTGCCGAATTACTATATAACTTGTAATCTTTGTTGTGTACCTACAAGCATGAAATTACATGGATGGGGTTTTGATATCAAATACAAATTCTTTCTACAGCAAGAATAGAGTAGTACACCCAAGGACACAAAGTACTAATGAAGAAGGTGCCTGTTTTGGGTTGTAATCCTCAAACGCCTTTGCTTTAATCTTAACTAATCAGCTGTATTTTATTAGAATCTTCATACACAGTATAAACACAGAGCTGGGTATTGACTTTAGTTCAGCATACTGGTAATCGATTATTTATTTGTCTGTTGTTTGCCTTCAGTTCTGGTGTGGACGGCAACCATGTGCAATTTAAAGCTGAGTGTGTTGAAGTTATCCCAACCCTCTCCACCATGTGATTTCGCTGATTGGCGCTCCTTCTGCCAGAGAATTAATCAATAAAATCAACTGGTGTAATGTTCTGCTGCGCATGGCTGCAGTGGAATCTCTGGTGTTTGCATCAATCTATCAATTCTGGCAAACACATCCATTCATCAAAAAAAAAAAGAAGTGCTTAAATTGAAAACATGACTGCAGACTTGTGAAATATTGTGGCTCAGCTCAGCTATAGCACTAAGCAACAGGTGAAGGCTGCTCAATACTGCCTCACTGTCTCACCTAATATCTCGAGCGATATTGCTTGTCAAGGCATAATGTAGCAAGGATGACGTATGTTGTTGTTTCAAGGCTTAAGAATGCTAGACTGACTTCAGAACAGTGCTGTACAATATTCCCCTTGCTTCTTTTCTTTGAGTCTACTGTTGGTCAAAATCAGCCCTCTGAGTTTCAGGGTTTGACACTGAGGAACTAAATGAGGCATTTGCATTAAATCCTCCCATCAGGCAGAAGAAAAAGTCCAATACCCACAGTAATTTAACTTCTAGGGTCAATGAAGTATCAGCTTACTTTCATTATTTGGGATATCAATATCTTCAATATCATCCACTCCAATTACCTGCTGCCATGACTACCGCTCAACTTTTCTTCTCTTTTCTACTCTCCCAATTCCTGTCATCAACCTCACTGCTGTCTGTCGTCCTAGGATCCTGTCATTTTTCACCTGCCCCCTAGCAATCACTCTAGCGGTTCCCCGCTTCAAACATTACCTAACCCCGTCACCTGCGCTCCCTGCTGGGCTTCATCACCTAATCACACTCAGGAGAATGTAGAGCCACAGCTAGTCAGCATTCACCTTAAGCCAGAGTGTCTATCCGTGCAGCTGTTAGCATTCCAGCATTTAGTTGGACTTCTCTGTCCTTTTTGTTGATTGTTGTTTTAAATGTAGGTTTAAAATCTTTGAGCAGACATTTAAATTGCTGGTTTGATTTCCTCCACCAAAGGCCCTTCAGCTATTTCATTATAGTTTAGTCATTAGCTCTCAGGGAACATCTAGACTCCAAGGGCTCGTGAAAACACAGTTAAATGCTTAAACTCAACACTCAGTGCCACTGCAACTATTAAAATGTCCAGAAATGACAGGCCTATGCACCTGTTTTCCTCACTCATTGCCAGCCTTTATGGATTAGTCTCAAAGTCTGAGTCGCCCAAGTAGCTTGGGGCTAATTGCCTGTGCAGGACTCTTTTTGAGGACTTGTTTGTCCCACAATTTAATTCATAAATCTGTGAAAGAAGTAAAAACTTTAGCACAAATGAATTTCAATGTAATGAACAAATTGTCCTTGCAATGCAATGTTAAGTTAATCTGTGTGTGTCAGGCTGTGTTACAACTCTGGCCTTGATTGGTCAACAAATGAAAAGATATTCTAAATATTCTAAGCGCAATATATTTGCAACAGCCTTGTAAATATATTGTGAACCATTTTAACAATGACAGAGGTTCCTTTAAACAAATTAGTGCGTATATGTGCAAGGCTCTGTAGGATTTGTGTAAGTATTTAAAGGGTTCGGGAGAAAACCTTAATGTCAAACACAGTGGCAGCTCCTCAAAGAAACAAGACTGAGAGTTAAAGAATTAAAGAGATAAGTGAGTTGTCGAAAGGCCAAGATGAGATGCTACTGAACTGGATTTAGTCCAAAAGCAGGCAGTGTGTGTGCAAAAAATACAGCAATACAAGAGACACAAGGTGAGATTTTACGTAAATCACTGATGCAAATGACAAAGCCAAATCCACTGAATTATGATGAAGAAAGGGAATTAAATTGAATTGAAGGAGGAACACAAATCAAACCCCAACACTTTTGTAGCTTGGTGTTAAAACTGAATTGCTTGCTTGTTTCGTTTGATACAATCTGACAGTCATTTCTGAGAACTGTCAAACTGCGAATGTTTAATTTAAAATTTGAAAGTTGTGAAACAATTAAAAGTTGGTCCTGTCCCAGAGCTTTGGAAAGAACACTATCTCCTGCCTATTTCACAATCAGTCAGCCTCCCTTAATGCCTTCCCAGGCTCTGTTGCTATTCATAGCATGTGTGTCTCAGAAACTAAGGTCGCTGATCAATTAAACATGCCTCTCAAGATAACTACATTAATTACACTGCTGTTTGCATGAGTCTTGTTGCATTGCAGTGCACTTGAGACTTCAGACTGAATGGAAGGCCAGATGGGAAGTGTTTCTGCAGGGCTAAGATTCTTGGATCATTATGTATTCTTCTGGTATTATGAAATCATTTAAGCCTTCATGCGATTTTAAACAATTTACAAATACTTATTTCAAGGAACCACCAAAATATTTTATCTCAGGAGCAATGTAAAGGTCACATTTAGATTCAAATTTAAGTTAGGGAAAATGCTGCAGGTTCCTACACAAGTTATATTTTGTGCTGAGAGAGAAAGTGAAAGAGAGCTGAGGGAGAGATTCTGATAGCGTGTAAAAGAGGAAAATCTGAAGGAGGGGTCTCTCTGAACTGTATACAGACTCAGTTTTGGGAAAACAGCCTCAGCCAGAACTGCTGAGTAATGCACCAGTTGTTGGTCCCTGCAGACACACACACGCGTGCGCATGCACACAAACATTTGAGTCAGCGCTGCCCCGCAATCTGCATCAAAAAAGCCCCTCAAGTGATAGCTTTGGCGAGAAGAACGAGGATTCCAATGCTAATCTCCTAAACATGATTTTTCATACCGCTTTGCACAACATGCCTCTGGATTAAAGACATTCTATTAACGAGAAGGGGCTTAACATATGGAAGGGGAAGAAAAGCCAGCTGTATCCTTGGTCGGGTTTAGCTGTCTGAGCTATAGTTCAATAGTCCCTTCTTTAAGTGCATTTGCTCTACAGTATGTGCTGTGGGATGATCCTTCCAAGTGGTAACACATCGGAGTAGGGGTAAAAAAAATTGGAATTAGAGATTTACAAAGTTTTCCGTCACTATTTACAAGGATATCTAGGTGCCACAACACTAGAGTGTTATTTTCTGAACAGACGTTTTATTTCTCTTAAGCCACACAGAAAATAGAACATGTCAGTTAAAAAGGGTAGTGAGGAGTGGTGAGTAAAAAACTGATTAGTTGCCTATTTAGAAACTGTTCTCCCACTGTCTCGTCTTTTTCTGGACAAACTAATTGCTCATCCTGACAGTATAACGTTTGGCAGAGTTTATGTTCAGAAACTGAGGGATCAAGGGATGCTTTGTGGTTATTATCTCTCCCTCTCAGGTCAGCACAAGCTGATCCATTTTCCCTCTGATGCAACCAAATGTTAAATGGGCTGCAATCAATAGCTTCCATTAGAAGAAGGGCTTGCGCTTTGGATTGTTTTTATTCTTCAATGAGCATAATTTAAATTAAAATATTTTTCAACAGATGGAAGATGTGGCTTGGCATGCCTGTGTGCATGTGGGATATTAAGCTTGGTATAGGATGATAATAGTAACAGGCCTTGTTGTTGTTAACGTTTTTATCCTGTGCTGTAATGGCTAAGGTTTCCAACAGCAGTTGTTGCAACACATTTCAACATATGATTTATAATATGTCAGCTTAGCTTTCCAGATGGAAGACTTCATGTGCATACATTTACATCTCCCACATGGCCTGTAATTATTATTAAAAGTGCAGCTATGAAATAAACTTGTAATGTTTGCTGCATCAATTACATCTGAAGGAAACAATGGAGGCAAAAATACATAGTCTAAAGGCTGGGAAAACAATACAAGTGGGGAAGATATAGTTGTAATCTATTATTATTATTATAGTTGTAATCTAATCTCTGTTTGGGAGATGAAATTTAAACCCTTGGTGAGGAGGAGCAGCAGTGCAGACTGAGAGACACAACATTAAAAGTACTGATATGACAACACAGCAAAAGCCGTAGAACCAAAAACTGTACTTCCCTTGGCATAGTTGACTAAAGAGAGTTCAGTACATGGAACTGAAATACCATGAGCCTCAATCACCATTGTGTCCTCCTTCATATGTAAAAGTTGCGCATGCAATTTACCCCGGGGAAATTGGAAAATGCCAACAACGTCTAGATGTGACGTAACATCTGGGATCATTAATATTTATGGCCCCGAAATTTACATATACCAGCCCACGTTCTAGAGAAGCGGTTGTGCGAGCTCATCGAGCTACAGCTGGAGGTTATTCAGTGAGTCTCACAGAAAGTGCTTTTACGTTTAGGAAAGAAAGGTAAGTATTCTCTAGTTTTCCCTCTGATGTCCTCTGGACACTCTATCTCAACTCTGTGATTTATGAAGTTTCCTGATGGACAGATAGCTTTACTTGTTGCTAACGCTACAGTAACCACTAGCTGCTGCTAACAGGAGCTGATGTTATCAGCTGGCTCTGAACCAACGGTCTAAAGCTTCTGTACTAATGTTAGAGGTGTAAACGCCAACACACCCCCGGAGCACCAAGCTTCCAGTCCGGGTATAATCAGCAATAGGACGTGTAGTTGCAGGGCTAACTTGGTAGCTACCAGCAGCTGCTAATTGCAGTAGTTAGCGGCCAAAGTAAGTGGAAACAAACAAACTATATAAATCCCCAAAAGTGGAGGCAGAACAGTCAGTAAACCCAGTAAAAAAAAAATATAAAGTTGTGTTTTTTTACAGTAATCAGTGAGGCCTAGTCTTGCATGGCAGGCTAAGCTCCACCCCTCTGCTGGGGTCGGGAAAGTTGGCAAATCAGAAGCAAGTGGGCTTCAGGGAGGGTGACCCTAAAGAGACAAGAGCAAACAACAGACAGAGGGTGAAAAGAGGTGCTGAAGCAGTGGACAGTATGATTAAAATATATTTGAACATTAAAGCATGTAAAGTATGAACCTAAAAAATAGTATTCTATGGCACATTTAATCTTATTTACTGCAGACTATGACAGTGTTGGTAAGAGTGGTAAAATGGGCTCTAAGGAGTATCAGATTACACCTGCCTTTATACCTGCGGGCAACAATATGTGACAGTATGCTATAAAAGCGGCAGTGCTTTGTAGTATATAAACAGCTGCTACTGCTGCTGCCAAGTAAGGCTGTATATTCACTTGGCTGTTAAACCTCAATGTTCAGGGCCAACAAAGCACAGTTGGTCAGTGTGTGAGATAGTTCACTGCCAAGTTTTAAAAGCTAAGAAGAAATTCTGGTCATGTCAAAATACAACGTTCACATGCAATCAGGTTAATATTATAAAAGTCTATAAGCTAACAAATATGTAATTTACTGAGCTTGCTTAGTTTAGCCAACACCTGCTGTTTGTGTAAACACAGTTGCATTGGTTAATTGGTGTGTATAATAGCCATTATTTCCATTACTCCATGTTTCATATCTCTACATATTGTAAGTATCCAACTTCCAACTGAATTCTGTCTGTATCTGCACACTAAGGGCCCGATTTACTAACATCCTGAATAAAAAGTACTAAATTGCGTGTGCATTCTAAAATATTGCACGTGCAATTTTAGTACCTGTTGGGTGTATTTACTAAGAATTATTGCGTAGATAACAACAGGAGCAAACACAATGGAGGTGGGAGTATTTAAATTAGGGTTTTGTGTGTTTTAATGGTTTCCGCCATGGAGAGTCGGGAGGGAAAGCAGCCACAGCGTAAAAACCTTGGTTGTTTCGTTCATTGCGTCCCGAGTATGTGGAAATTGTATGTACCTGCCCATCCTGGGTAGTTGGTACTTGGGACAGCACACTTGAAAAACTGCTTTGGGAAACCCCAGCAGAAACAGCCACAGTATGCTGGAATGACCAGACGAGGAAATGCCAGCAGATTGTGCTTCATCCAGCCAGAGGAAACAATCACCGACGTCCGCACCGTGCCCGGTCGCGCTGCGATCTCCTGGCCCTGTCCACACCCTCTCCGATACCAACAATGGGTTGTGTCACTATTACGACCGGCGCGCTGTGAATAGTGGTGATCGTTCCTTGCTGGATGAATTTTTGCATGATGCCTGCACTACTGCAGCGGGGGCTCTCCGCAGCGCCATGCAACTTTCTAACTCTTTCATCTCATGAGAAGAAATTAGGTCGAAACGAAATTTGCTTTATTGGCATGAATGTTAAAACAACAGTATTGCCAAAGCTAAAGGAAAATACAAAAAATTCTATTCTTTT
>NW_024044600.1:0-27233 GCF_014851395.1 Micropterus salmoides
AAATACCAGAACCTCTAAAGCTCACTAATTAACATATCTTGTTATGTAGAGTTTCATGCTTCTTGGCCAGCAGCAGTTGCTTTCTGGAATCCTTTGGACAGTGCAAGGCGAGCTGTTTCTCCCAGTTTCAGTCGTTATGTTAAGCTAAGCTAACTGGCTGCTGGCTGTAGCTTCACATTTAGCATACAGACATGAGAGTGGTATCAATGTCTTCAATCAATCTAAGTCTCAGCAAGAAATTGTAAAAGTGCATATCCCCAAATTTTAAATTATTCCTTTAAATCAGTGATTCTCAAACTGGGGGTCAGTCGTAGAACCACTTCAAGGGTTTGCATGAATATGACTCATGTGGTGACATAAACAAACAAAAGTGTTGTGATGCTGGCAAGGCTATTTTGATGACCTGAATCTTGTTTATTACAATTGCCTATATTTTTAATGATTTAATCTACTTTTACAGGGGTGGGGGGCATGAACTTTTTGATCTTCTGAAGTGGAGTGTGACAACAAACATTTGTGAACCACTGCTTTAAATGAAGTGACTGAACATGTGTTTCCTTTCTGTTCAGAGTGCGCCCATCTCTTCCATAAGGGCGGTGCCAGACTGATCCTGTGTGGGACTAGCTGGGATAAGTTGGAATCTCTGTATGACTCTCTGACTAATGACGCTGACCCAAGAGAGGTGAGGAAATTAGTTTCAGTTTCATCATAAACATGCCAGACTCTGAGTAAACCCTTCCAAACTAAAACCATTACTCTTTTCTTGTGGCGCTGAGTCATCTTTTTGGAAAACTACCCAGCTGAAAAACAAATCTTTCACTATGGCGGCTCCACCAAACATTACTATCTCATGTTTATTTCTATAAACTGGAAACTTTGTTACAGTACAGTGACAAGTCTTATCCTAGAACAAAGCCTTTACCATACCTCAAATAGAGACAAGGAACTAGCACACAATAGTGACATGACATGGTGTGCTTGAACTTTTAAGCAAGAGAATAGCAGGTTTGTCTTTGTTTTGATCATAATCCTCTACTACCGGTATATCGATTTGTAGGTAATATGCAAATCAGCTAATGTACTAAGGAAATACCTCATTTGCATATTAAAATTAACAACATAAAAACTGTAATTAAAAAAAAGCTTCTTTTTATGTATACTTTCAGCTCGTAAAGTTTCATTATCATAGGAGTAAAGAAAAGCCTATTTGACAATGGTGTCTGGCCTTAACACACAACACACAACACCGACATGCTAAAAGTTTAAGCAAGAGTATAGCTGGTTCTGTCCTTGTTTTGATCATAATCCTCTCCTCTGTCGCCACCCCCCAGATCACCACTTCCTCCTTTTGTCAACACAATAGCAGGATATCCTCTCTGATAGCATACTGTCCTCCACCTGTCTTCTATATACAGGCCATAGCAGATGTGTCTACATGGAAAAAGCGCATAAATAGTTAACAATATTCAATCATCTAATTAACAAACATGTGAACTCAATCAAACCACATTCTGGTTACTGTTAAAATAGTTTTCCTTTGGATTATCATGGAGGTAATAGCTCATTTACCTTTGTTGTTCCCACTGTAGCTTCTAGTGAATGTGCTGGATGTTTTCACTCCACTCTATGGCAGTGTATTGCTACCACCATGACAAAATATATCTGCTCAGTTTCTCTCAAAATGAGATCTTCATTATGTTATACAAATATGTTTCCATGTTATAATGACACCTTTTTAAAGTTAGTATTTCCAAATGGTTAAATTTTTGCAAGAAAAAGCTCTTGTTATAAAATACATCACTTTATCTTGTTATATTAAGAAACACTCAGGCTATTACACAATGCCAACGTGCCTCATTAAGACAAGGGATTTTAAGCCTTTATTAGAAAGTTGACATGAGGGTAAATGTGGGGAGAGAGACAGAAATGATATGAAACAAAGTTTCCTGGCCAGATGTGAACCAGGAGCCTTGTGTTTCATGCTCGGGGCTTAAACCCCTAGGCCACTAGGGCACCTAGAATCAAGAAACTGTTAAGTCACTATGTTAAATAAGAAACTCCCATATGTTGTGGAAAAAACAGATGCTGCGCTTCAAATTGACAGTGACCGGTTTGATTGATAAAGCTTTATCAATCAAACCAGTTAACATGAAAATTTGATCAGTAACCACCTCACGTTGTTACTGATCAAATTAACATGTGCTGCTCTTGTTTTTTCTCTCTACAATAAGAATTTGGTATGTTGTCGTAACGAGCAAAGCTTTTTTGTTAAAGGGGTGGTTTGACATTTTGGGGAAACATACTTAATGAGAAGATCAATATCACTCTCATGTCTGTATAATAAATATGAAGCTAGCCAGCAGGCGATGCATAATAGCTTAGCACAAACAATTGGGGGAAACAGCTAGCCTGGATCTGCCCAAAGATGCTGGTTGACAGATTTTTCTAACTTTGGACAGAGACAATCTTGCTGTTTACGTCTGCTTTTAGTATCTATGCAAGGCACTAAGCAGTTGTTGGATCTAGCGTCATATTCAGTATACAAACATGAAAGTGATATATCGATGTTCTCATCTAACTATCAACCTGGAAGCATATTGAATTATTTGTTTCAAGAGGAATACTTCATAGGCTATTTAGTAAAAATGAGAAAGATATGTGATTACAACATGGAAATATCTTGAACTGTTGGAATGAGAGATTGATGCTTGATGAACAGAATATGTTGCCCACACAGTAAAATAGTGAAACAGTACAATTCTGTATCTCTAGACATTTGCCCCAAAGCTGGTGATCCTGGACTTCAGCGATATGGACAGCATGGAGGATGTGGTGGCTGAGGTGGTGGAGTGTTACGGCTGTGTGGATGTGTTGATCTGTAACAGCAGCATGAAGCTGAAGGCCCCGGTGCAGAGTGTCTCCCTGGAACTGGACAAAAACATCATGGACATTAACTACTTCGGCCCCAGCACTCTGGCCAAAGGTGGGCAGCACATTCAGAGAAAACTCTGTAGCTTCTTCATGATCTTAAAAAAAAAAAAAATCTAAATCCTAATATGTTCAAATAACGTGGCAGGTGTTCTTCCAACCATGATCTCAAGAAGATCGGGACACATCGTGCTGGTCAACAGCATCCAGGGAAGACTGGCTGTCCCATTCAGAAGTTCTTGTGAGTTGCCAACAGAAATCTCTATGAGCTTCTCTCCATAAAATTAAAGGGTTGGTTCACGTAAATCATGAAAAATATATTTTCACACTCTCCTTTATTACCTTATGGTATCTAACCATTAGAGGTGGGTAGGGTAGCCCAAAACTGTACTCAAGTAAAGAAGAAGTGATCAAATTAATGACTGAAGTAAGAGTATGAATTTATCTACTGAAAAAAAAAAAAAGTTGAGCAGTGAGTAACTTCACATGCGTTATATTTATTGACATACATCTCCTGATTAGATAATCTGTTAAATATTCACAAATAATGTTCTGTTGGAAATGTTTGTAGAGAGGTGTGAAATAATCTAGCATTACCAGCTAGCTTACAATTGCTAAAAACTGGTACATTTGGGGTGAGTAAGTACAAAAAGGTCTAGCTGTCAAAGTGAACTGAAAAATTAGCTTTCTGTCTCAACACGCCTCAACAAAACTTGCTGCCTTATTTGATCAAATCAAATAAGCATGGACCATGTATCTATTACTGAAGAAACAGTCCCCATGAAATTTGTAACAGAGTAACAGAGACAATGGTTCTAGAGAGAGAGAGACTGGCGCTACTACTGTTGAAATTTTTAATGTAACTTTTCAAACATGTGAGCAACACAAACAAAATTCCATTCACCTCCGTGGTAATGGCGTGGAGGCAGCAGTTCCACGGACGGATACCACCTACATGGTTTGATACTACTAGCTTAGTATTGTATTTGTAATGGTAGTTGTGTATTTTCATAATGTGGGTGAAGTGACCCTTATAATGCGTTCTTTGTGAAAATTACAAATTCGTTCAATGTTCTCTTTAGCTCTTATCCACACATTAAAATGAAATACTACCAACATACTTCAGACTTCAAACATGTAGTATTGTTCAACAGTGTAACAGACAGGAAGGCATCCTGTGACACAACAGAAAATAATTACACAAAGTATGTCCTCTGCAATGTATGGAATGAAACAGTCGCACCTCTTTTGTGTTTGTACACAATAATTGATATGTGTGTGTGTGTGTGTGTGTCACCACCTGCCAGATGCTGCGTCTAAGCATGCGGCGCAGGCCTTCTTCGACTGCCTGCGGGCTGAGGTGGAGGACTATGGGGTAGTCGTCAGCACTATCAGTCATACCTTCATCAACGCCTCCGACCCGCCACCTGTCGAGGAGCCCGCCCCTAAACCAAACACTCTGGCTGCATGTGAGTAAAAGGACCGGTATGGAAGTGACTGAAAGTGTAATCATACATGCAAAGCAATTACAAAGCTGTTTCAGTTTGTGGGAAATAGACAGGAGGGAGAACACGTCATAGTTGATGATGTGTTCTTTGCTTTTTGGAGTAGAGATTAATTAATAATTAATTGAATTACATTATTTTCAAATGTTTGGAATATCTAATATATTTTTGCTGTACATAGAAAAATCTAAATGTAACAGTTCTTTCACAGTTATCGCCAGACAGCTGACCCATGGCGTGCGCCCGTCAGTCCTGGCCAATGAGATTATACAAACGGTGAACAGGAAGAGGAAGGAGGTTGTGCTGGCCCACCCCATCCCCAGGGTGGCCCTCTACCTCCGCTCCCTCTTCCCCTCTTTCCTCTTTGCTGTGTTGGCCGCTGGAGTGAAGGACTCCGTCCTGGCTGAGCAGATGCAGTAGGAGAAAGGCTGAAACACAGGATGGAATCGTTATTTCACAGAGATGTGCAATTAAGCATGGATAGTTTGAAAATGCTAGATGTGTAATAGTATGTGCTTGACACAAGACTGGATAATTAACTGGGCAAAGCGGGCAATCGCCCTGGGGTCCAAGGCACTCGAGGGGCCCCAGGGCTTCAGGGTCATCATGTGGCACTTAAATAAAATGTATAATCATTAAAATGTTGATGAAATCAAACACTGTTTTTCATACAATTTATGGTCTGCATTTTTCAGCAATAGCCTTTTTATTGTATTTACATTTAGTAAGGACCTCTCTATATAGTTAGTGTTGGAGTCCACCATTCCCATACTGCATTCAAATTGCCTTCACATGCACAAAGGATGCACAGGAAACAATGCATGCACGTAATCCAACGGTAATGCCAATTGCACACTCCCTCAAAACTTGCAACATCTGTGGCATTGTGCTGTGTGATGCAACTGCACATTTTTGAGTGGCCTTTTATTGTGGCCAGCCAAAGGCACACCTGTGCAATACCCATGCTGTCTGATCAGCATCTTGATATGCCACACCTGTGAGGTAGACGGATTATCTCGGCAAAGGAGAAGTGCTCACTAACACAGATTTTGATAGATTTGTGAACAATATTTGAGAGAAATAGGCCTGTTGAGTAAACAGAGAAAGTCTTAGATCTTTAAGTTCAGCTCATGATGAATGGGGGCAAAAACAAAAGTGTTGCGTTTATAATTTTGTTCATTTACTGGAGTACTAAAGTACAATTTTGAGGTACATTCCATTTTATGCTATTTTAAGTATAAAAGGTGATAAACACTTGGATCTTATAACTAAAAAAAGTAATTGTGAACTTTCATGTAGTTCGAATTCACCTCTTTAAAAAGTTCAGAGGGTAATTTAAATTGAAGTGTCCAATAAAAATATCAAGGTGTTGAAATACTGAAAGGCAGCAACATTTCATATGAAACATTTGAATGTAGCCATCCAGGCTGATAAACAATCAAGCTGGAATGACTGGAATCAGTCAGACCTTTGTCTTTTAAAGTTAAAATTTTGTCAAACTGTCCAAGGAAGTTCAGTTCAGGTGAGTGACAGAACCCTTACATTTTCTATCTGAAATTGCACAATTGCAAATTCAGATAGATAAATATAAAATAAAATAAAGTAAAAAAAATATTTGAATTCCTTGAAAATTGAAGCTGATTTTCACAATAAGGTATTCAGTTGATTGTAAAATTCTACTTATTATGGCCATTTATATACATACAGTATATATTTAATTAGCTCCACCTCAAGCTGCAACATTAAAATGTAAGTTACATGTTGATACAGCAGAAATAGCAAGTCATGTACAATTTGCTGAGAATACTTTACTGTTTGAAACTGTTTGAATGCAGGAATTTTACTTGTAATTGTGGATTTATTACTTTTAGGTAAGTCAGAACAAAATGAAGAAAGATTTTTTTAGTTATCCATATCCATTGTTTTACATATCATCAGGTAAGGGTTTGACTGAAGGCATCCACCCAGTATTGTATGTTTAATGCAGAAGAGAGCAAAGCCATGTCAGCTGTTAATGTCTTTCTCTGTATGTCCTCTAGGTGGCAGCAACATATAGTTATTAATTACATGACTTCTGATACTGAATAGCTCAGCATTTGCGGAGCCCCTTTTGCAATCAATTGTTCATGTGGGTCAAAGTGTTCCAGTACTTGTTCTTTTGAAATATGATTTAACTCTTCTAACTAGTCAACTGTGGAATAACTGATAAATAGACTTCGATGAACCACGACCCAGTTTGTCTGATCTGTGAATACCATGCATTGGTTCTTGGTGTCGCTTTCCCTCTAATGTTGCAATAAGTGCTCGTGCACTGCAATGAAAAATGAAACAAAAAAAAAAACAATTAAAGAAGTAATAATATATAATAAATTATTTCCCTACAACAAATGCTGTTTATCAAAGCCCTGATTCAGGCAGCTATGACGTTTACACAGATGCAATAAGCACAATTACATGTCTCTCAGATTTATTGCACTCATCAGTTCAGAGCTGGAGGACATGAGCGCCTGCCTGCCTGCTTTTATCCTGCAAGGATTGGATAGGATGAATCAATGGTGCTCTGAACATGATGTATATTCTATTAGGTGACTACTTGATGTGTAAATTTACACAAACAACATTTGGTAGATTCATGTTACATTATGTGAGAATTTTTTTTTCACAGGACTCTAAGTCTGTGACAAAAGCCCCCCCCTACAACTGTGATGTAAATGAGGAATAAATTCAGAGGGGCTAGTCCAAGCAGTGTGTGTGCACTATTGGCGTCAAGTCCAGCTGGTATGCGTGAGTCTGTCCTCCAGGTCACTCTCCTCTGGGGAGTTCAACATCTTTTGTCTCCAGAGCCGGCGGACAGGAATGTGTCTCTAATGTTCACATGAATAAATGCAGCTCTATGACGTTTCCACATGTCAAACAGGAAGGACTTCTCCAGAGCACTCAGCTGGGCTCTCTAAATTGGCATTCTGATCTAACACATTTACATGTGTCATACAGCCCTGCCAGATCATGTGCCTCCATTGCATGCAATGGAGGTCAGCCCCGCATATGAATAATTGTTTAGCAAGAGTTTTCCGGAGAGACCACGAGCGTGTTGTATTATATCAGCCATGAAATTGTCAGATTCGTTTTTGCTTAAAGGTAAATCAAACAGAAATGCACCGAGGTGTGCAGTAATATCTGAGAATGATCTGAGCCTAATAGTTTCTCTCAATCAATCTGTCTGAGCTCTCCGGTGAGCAATATGTTGATAAGGCCCAAACACGGCGGGGATGATCGTCCTGAAGCGATATTCAGAGTGATGCCTCCTGAATGTGAGGCATGACTTATATATGAGAATCACCTCACAGGGACGTCTGCTGCTCAGAAATGGTCTTTTCATGAGCGGGGTGATCACCCTTATCAATTTTTAAAGCTCAGGTTATTGACACTAACTTGACTTATGGAGGTTATGCAGAGGCCGTGGTAATGATTCCCCAAGCTTTCACATACAGCACCAGAGGGGCCGGCTCTTCCTTTAAAATATTGGTTGATAGCTGACATTATTGCTCCAATGAGTATTAAAGAAAAGTCTGCACAGTGGGGTTCTCTTTGTCCATCTGTTGTTGCTCTGGATATTTGTATTCTGCCCTGCTATGTAACCGTAAGCAGAGGCATGTAGATCTAAGTGTGTCCAAAAACAACTTGCATGTTGATTTATTCTTTTATTAAATACTGAATGCTGGTCGAATGAAGTCGGACTGTCCAATTCTAACATGATGGAGTTTATTTCATACCACAACTCTACCAAAAATAGCTTAACTTCTGTTTCTATCTTATTGCTCAATGACTTCGTTTTGCAAATAAATTGTTCTCACAAATATAAGTGACAAATAATTGAAATAAATGGTGAGTTTAGCTCCTACAACATCAGGGCGCACCCACACAAGAAAGAAAAAGAATAAAGAAGGAATTCCTTTTGCACATCTACCTATATTTCCCAATTTATACTTCAATATAAATTATTATTCAAATTCAATATAAATTTTTTTTTCAGTTTTGTTTTCCAGTCAGAATTGTCATGGAAATGATTCTATTTCCTGGGGGAGAATTGAATAAATAAATGAATTACAGCAAACACAACCTAAACATCAGTACACGGACAACATAATATAATAGACTAAATACAAGTGTTAATATGCGAGTATATGGATATTGTAATACAAGAGCATGCATAATAAATGAAACATATATGGGAATACATTTTCTGCCACCACAAGAAGTTGATTATTGTTCTATGTATTTCCACATCTCAAAACTAATTATAACTTTGTTAAACAATTGATTTAATCAATATCAATAAGTTATCAATGGGTCATATGACTTGGCCTAATGTGAAAATTATGAGAATTATGAGAATTATCATCCAACCCTGCAGTTCCCCTCAGCTCGACGGGGCTTTTTTTTGCATCTTTTGGCTTGTAGTTTTGATTTTAAGGCCGCAACTTTACTGCTTTGGTTCCCTCTCATCAACCTCACTGTACACTACCTGCGCTGACAGAGAAAGTTGCTGAACGAAAGCTGGTGAACAACGGTGCACTTAGCTAAGGAGTTAGTGGAGATTAAAAAAAGTGGATATTGGACTAACTCATCAACTGGCCAAAAAAAGAAATCCAAGTAAATGTTGCTCTGCTCTGACTGATGTGTACATACGCAACGTTTTGTCTGTCATTACAACAACTTTATAAGCTACTGTCAGTCTTGTGTTTATGGCTTGCACTTCTGCCCTCAAGTGGCCAAATAATCAAGTAATGCTGCTTTTATAAGGAGGATTAAAGAACACAGTCAATAATGTCATCAATCTTTGGCTGTCCACTTTTGAATCAGGTCCAGTATATGTATGCATTGTTTCCTGTGGATCTCATGGGCAAGCAATTTCAATCCTGGCGGACTCCGCCAGCTACAGTGGAAAGAGGTAATTACGGAATGCAAATATATTAAATAGGTATTGCTGGAAAAAATGGGGCCACAATAGTATCAGAAACAAGGTGTAGATATCTAATAAATGAGGATGATTATAACTGGGTTCAAGCACATGTAAGATAACATTTTTTTACAATATGAAGACACTTGATTAGTACATGCAATTATTTTAGTTCAGTTCAAATGCTGAATTTACATTTATACATTTTCAGGATGAAAAATAAATATTCTCCCACTCTGTTATTCTCAAACATTACATCCTGGACAAGCATTTTTAAAATTACTTGCACTTCACACTGAAGTAGAAGAATTTAGATAGACCCAACCTGCCAGCCTGTGCTATTCTTTCAATGTATAATCTCAGCATCGCACATCATTTTAAGAAGGGGATTTTTTTAGTCATAGAAGTCTTCCTAATCCCTCCGTTTTGTTTGGTTTAAAGATTACGCATATTTAATCTTAAAGGGAAAGTTTGCCTTAATCTTTTGTAAATCCCAGCGTGCACTGCTTCTCATATCCCTTCACTTCAGAACAGTTTCTCACAGACACACAACAGCCTCCACAAGAATGAGACAGTGCTGCCAGTTACAGATTAGAGACTTTTAATGTTGGTTGCCATAATCCTTCAATTTTCTTGCTTTTGGACAGAAAAGCATTATAATGTTTCTCATGACCCTCAATTCAGGAAGGACCACAGATATAATTATGTTACCAGCGTATGTCAGAGAGTGATTGAAATCAGTGCAAACTTCAGGGAATAAGCATTAGGCCTACCGTTGGCCAGGCGCGATCCTTTATGTGCAAATGCAACAAAAGCCAAACTGAAGCACGAATCCAAGCACTGAAAATAGATCTGAAGGAATCCGATATGTGAAGAGCTTATTATTTCCTTTGGAATTTGATTTTGACCATTAGGAACAGCTCTTTGTTAGAATGTCAGCATGCCAATGTGTCACCGCCTTTATTGATCTGACTGGGTCTAACTGGAGGTGTTAATAAAGTTCGAGTCTCTCTATTGATTGTCTGCCTATTATAAATCAATGTACTGGGTGGTAACTCATTGTTCAATGTCAGGCGCTCAGCTGATGTGTTGGCTTTATTGCTGCCATTGAAAAGAACCAAGTCTTATTTTCAATTACACACACAAAGAACTTTATGTGTGTTTTTATTTTTCTTTCCATTGACAAAGAAGTCTGTAATCTAGGTCTGTTACCATGAAGCATTGAGAACCCTGTGTGTTTTTATTGAGGATCGACTGTTACTCAAGTTATGTGTAATGTGTGGATTAGTCTAAAGGTAATAACAACATCTAGTTTGTCATCAAGGATCAGGGTAATTTATTTATCTTCAAACAACACAGGTTTTGTTCAACGACATGAATGTGTGCGGTCCCTTCATGCTACACTTATAGAACATGACAGATAATTACATTTATGTTAGAATAAGATAAATAAAATAAAACAATGTAACCCTATACAATCATACATACACATGTTCAATCAGGAAATCAAGTATCATCGATGTAATTACAGAGTACACCTCCTCTCATTTTGCCAGAGTCTTGCACTCTGTCAGCTCAGAACACGGTCCTCGTGGCAAGTGGGATGCCAGAATGCCTCACAAAATGTTTATTCATGTAAAGATGGATTGATGATGTAAGTTGTGTATTGATCACTGTTTTTCAAATTAGCTTGTGTGGTGTCCGAACAATAATGCTGCGATGATGTGTTGAGAGGAAACCCGCTTGACACTGTTCTTGATCGTAAAAGTTTATTAAATCAAGGAGTTCAGCATCAATTACAAGCTCTGCAGCAGCTTGGAGAGTGACCCAGCCCGATGGCCACTATGTCTCTCTGTACATCAAACATAGCTTATATAGGATATGTTTAGGTATCTGTTATGTAGCATAGAGGGGTTTGAGTCTGCAGTAAAAGGTCAAACCCATAGAAGGGTACAGTACTATCTTGAGGTAACAAAACAAGGGGTTAGAGGTCAAATTCTATAGAAGGGTTCAGTCCCTACATAACCACCAATCACTGCTCTCCCCGTAGAAGGTCACTGACCCTCTGCCCTGCTGCTACAGTGCTATTTTGAACTGTTATGAGTCAAATGCACAAATATTGGATACTACACTTGAAACCCTAAACCTGTTTTATATACGTGGAGGGTAATATTAAAGGATGATATTTTTCTTAATGTCAGCAAAGTCCATGAGAAACATGTATCAAACTAACAAGTATGAAGTGTGTCTTGAAAGCCTGATATATAGTATGTCATTCCTCTGTGGAGGAATTGTTGTCCAAAGACATGTCAGTGAGCCTTCAGGGACATGTTCCTTCATTTTGGTGAACATGGACACTGCAGGTTATTTTCAGTCAGTACAACATCCTGCCTCTGGAAGAACTCACTAGAGCACCACATCTGTAACTGAGAGTAATTCCTAACAAAATGCATCTTTTCCTCTTATTTGACACCGCAGTGCAGGGCCGGCCCATGGCATAGGCGTGGCATAGCCAGAGAAAGTTTTCGACTCAGTCCCAATCATCTTTGCCCAGCTGATGCAATATTGGCGATTTAAATCATGTGCACCTCGCACTGTGAGTCCAGACAGTAACGTGACTGGTAGAGTTTTGCAACATAAACATCTTAAAACTGAAGTGCAGTCTTGCTGTTTTGGACTGTGAGCTGCACTTTTATCGGAGCTGCTGAAGTTAACATGTGGATCAGAAGTGTTTTGGTTTGTTCTGTTTTCACATGCAGCATGCAGTTCCAAACTGTATAAGTCAAAGGGGATAGGCTATATACCAGCGGATCAATAACATAATCCACAGCAGATTAAAAATAGTATGAATTCTTATTAAATGCTGACGTTAGTCTGGTAATATAATGATTTATTTCTTGATATGTCAGATAACCCTATGGGAGAGATTCTGAAAGTGCAGAATGTTTTGAACATGAGCAGAAAACCTGCTGAAACACAGGAGCTATTAAAGTCCAGGAGTTTATAACTGAATTAAAATGAATTAATTTATCAGTGAGGTAAAATGGCCCTACATAGGCCTATTAAAAGAGGTTATTTCCCCAAAATATTCAAAAGAGGAGTGAAGGCTCAGCACGTTTGCTGACTCAACAGGTATTTTATTAAATTAGAAAAGTTGATCTACAGGAGAAAACATATTTAAAAGCAGTAGCTGCAGAATACCTGAAAGCCTTACTGCATTATATTCTATTAAATTTTAATATTTTGAATTGTCACATACCACCTGAATATTGTGCTACCCTTTATATAGATGAAGATTGACCATAAATTGGTGCAGAAATATTCACCAGAATACAGGAAATGAGGTATTTAACGCTCAGACTTTCCTGGCGAAGGACCCCCACACCCTCCTCTTTATTTGTCCCCTCCACCATTTAAACTAAACGTACAAAAAGTATCCCATAAATTTACTACAATGCAAGAAAATAGTATCTGGGTTGACACACAATTTATGTGGGGACATATTTCCAGATACAACGTTAGGTTTGGTCTCCCAGTTTAGGCTGTGATGTGGAGGTTTCTTCTTAATTATGGACCATAATTATTGAATTTGGCTGCTGAATTTTTCAAAATCTCGCCTAGGGCCAGCCCTGCCACAGTGCCCAACCATTTAGTCTTTTTATTATTTATTAATTTTTATGGGATGTGGTAACAATACGAAAAGATTTAAAGATGTCCTGACTATAAGCATGGTTCAGTCTGCATCCTCCATTTCCCATAATGCTCGAATAGTCTGGTGAATGCCCACGTCTTCCAAACTCCACACCCCCAGTTTGCAATGCAGGCTTTCTGTTACTTCGAAGGCCAAGCTGAGATAACCCTGATGACATAATCAGGCATCGTTTTCTCAGATTTGACAAAGCTCCTCCAGAACCACATTATCAGTCATTATACAACTGTATAATAACTAAAAAAAAGGACAATTACCAAAAGCAGCAACTTCAAAAGCAGAGATGCCACGAGAAAAACATTTTATTGGACATAGATTTAAACACAATTACAGACGCTGAAAGTCTGCAACGTGATATCAGTGCTAAGTTGCTAAGCATATTGAGTTCTGATGAACCATCCCTCTTTGTGCATATTAAATGGGAGCTGGGGGAATCCAAATGCGACAATATTGACACTGTGCAATTAGAGTGGGGTCATTAGGTCTGCTGCTGTTTTAGTGGAAGAAAAGCAAATCAAAGAGTTACATCACTGGAATCCTGGCTGGCTGGGAGACGGAGAGCGCACACACAAACAAATAAACTTGTACACACACACACGCACACAACTCAACCATACCAACCCCCACCATCACACATACGCTCACACCCTCTCCCCGCTCCTCAACTAAATTAGAGGGGGTTGATAATGGGAGGAGGGGGTGACTAATGAAACAGAAGGGGCACCGAGCAAGCAGGGAAAATCCAAAATCCTGTTTGCGGCGGATGCCTTGACCCCAGCTCAGCTCCTAACCTTCTTGGCCTCCTTAGGACACCATATTCTGACCCAGCAAGGCTCCAGGAGAGGCACAAGCTTTTCAAAGGAGTTGATTGGATTTTTCTGTGAAAGGATAAAAACCTCCCATCAACGTGGACACCTTGTCTCACAATGAGGAAGAAGCTTGCGCGTGTGCTTCTGCATAGCAATCGCCTTCTGGAGGATCACATCTGAGTGAGCCCTGAAGGTCTTGGAATAACCTTACATAAGCTGTGTTCAAAAGATAAAACACACTTGTGCACACACATGCTCACTAGAATATAAATATGTAGCGTTCAGTCAGACATTATGGATCTGATTTGATCCCCTCGAGTGACTGTTTTCACCTGGTCAACGACCAGTTTTGATCCTTATGAACATCAGTCTCATCTCCAGTGAACACTTGTCAGCACACAAATATATCTATTGATATATAAATGTAAAATAAATGTGGCCTTTCTTTAAAGTCAAACTGAAATTTTTGTTTTGTTTATGTTTCTGCTTACCCCTAAATTTGAACTCTCCAGAGATGAACAGTAAATTTTTGTTTATGACTGAAAATGGCATTTGATGCAGTATCTGTGTGGGTGGGCACCAAAAGGTTTGTTATATCATTTCAATTCTAGTGGTATGGCTCACATTTTAGCCATACAGACTCTTTTCAGTTCACTTCTGCATCAGTTTGAGTGTCTTTGTGCCTGAGCTCAATGGCCACCAAAAACTCTGGACCCACAAAAGACCGATGGCTACCACAAGGTAGATACGCTGTTATCTTGTGCCTGGTTTCTTTACTTCAACTGGTGTTCTCTTTCTTGTTCTCTAATTTGCTTTCGTAGTTATGAGTTGCTTAATAAAAGTTTTAGGGGAAGAGAACACCATGGAATTAACTGCGCATCTCGCAGCGACGACGGCCCAGCTGTCAGTTGTCACTCAAACGATGCCATGAAAAGCGCCCACTCAGAGGCTGAGGGGTGACATCTGTTTCACAACTATGTTTGCAAAAATATGCATTATAACTTTAGTATCATTACAATTTTTTTTACCACAAAAAGCGAGAACAACAGCAATTTCAGTTCTACTTCAAGTGTATATCAAAATCACCAGAAGGAACCAAGAGACTGTTTGCAAGCACAAAATACACACAACTGGTTGGGCCTGTCAATACCAATAGGCAGCCTTGTGTGTTATGGAGTGAAACCCATAAAATTAGTGTCACCAGGGGAAACATTAAGGCAAAGTTGCATCCATAAAACAAGTCACCTGTCCACCTCATCAAAACACCTCTGCTCACCCTCTACAGACAGATTGCCTGTCATACAGAATTTACATGCTGTATGTGGCTTAACACCTAGATCTTAGTGTCAGTCAGAGCTTTCAGTCCCATTACTTTACTTTTCCCCACAGTTCCTAGCTGGAGCTGACAGTTATAGTGCAAACAGGCCTGCAGGAGGTTAAGTTCAGGGGGTGCAGAGGGGGACATGGATGGAAGAGGGGCAGAATATGGGAAAAAGAGGGAAGGCATGCGTGGATGTAGACAAGGACAGAGGCAGGAATTCTAATTGTCTGTTAAGAAGACTTTTGTTCTCTTGCACAGGGCTGACAACATGTTTTTTATGCACCCGCTAAAAGATCCAGTGTGTGTGTGTGTGTCTTTTACATGGCCACTAACAGGTCTCGGATCACTGGTTATGAAAAGAGCGGCTGGTAACCGTTGTGTTTCTGCCGGTGGAACTCTGCCCTTTGATTGGCTGGCCGGGGTTGTGATACTGCTGCAGGCAGGAAGGGTTATTTTGGATTTGTGAATGGAGGCCATGTGGGCTGTTGGATAATCTTTGTGACGAGTTACAGGGACCCAGCTGTATAATGGACCAAAGAACGTGGCTTCTGTTGTGTGCATGTGCTTCCATTCACCAAGCTGTTATCCAGCAGGTTTCTTTGTGGCATGAGAAGATGTTTTAAAAAGGTTAAAGGGGCATTTCAACATGTTTTCCACACTTTTGAGGAATTGTATAAACTAGGGTGGGGAAATAATGATCAGTTGGTGGATTTTTTTTTAGGATGGCTAGAAAACTGTGTAACAGGTATAAAGATTGTAATACCTTCATTTTATACCTGCAGATTATATTATATAGTACTCCACCAATTTGGCATTACACTCCTATAACATTGGAGTCACCATGGACAGTATTAAAAGCAATGCAGCACCACCAGATATAGCTTTTGTTCCTCCTCCTTGTCAAAACCCGGCGCCGACATTACCCTCAATGCAACTTGACCACTGACAGTTTGATTAGAGATTCAGGTGTGGCTAAGCAAGTGATGTCTGAGGCAATTTATCAGATTTCACAGAGCTGCCCTCTGGAGCCATAAAGGGCTTTATAGAACTTTTCCCCCCAACATAATGTGTAAAAATCTGTGGAGTTTCCCTTTAATACATAAAACATGCAGATTCTGCACCCACGGAATGCAAGTGGGAAACGCTGTCTACAAAGACTAATTGTTCTTTCAGCTTTCTTGTCCATTTGAACCAGTTTATTTAAAAAAAAAACCTTCATTTTGATTATTTACAGCCCATAGTTCAAAGGAATTAAATATATAGGCCTATCTGTTTTGCTAGGTGTCTGCCTGTCTACTGCTAATATTTATACCATGTTTGTATTGTAAAGGATATATTTACAATTTAATATATTCAAATATGTGCTATCTTAAAGGTCTAGTGTGTAGGTTTTAGTGGCATCTAGTGATAAGGGTTGGGAATTGCAACCAATGGGTCAGACACTGCACAACCCTCCGTTTTGCAAGAGCGTAGGAGAAACTACAGTGGCCGACATGCTCTGTCAGACATTGTGTTAAATAATACGTGTGGTCCTCCATTTGTCCAACTACTACTACTACTATTTCTTTGTCAGTATTCAACGTGGTGATGAAACGCACTCTGTAGAGCAGTTTGTCTTTTTAGGCTACTGTAGAAACATGGCAGGCAACCCGCGGTGTATGTAGATAGAAATGGTTAATTCTAAGGTAATATAAACGTAACGGTTCATTATGTGAGCTCTTTATACACCACTGAAAACATAGTTATGCATGCTATATCTGTCAATAGATCCTCCTAAATGTTACACACTGGACCTTTAACCCACAAAATTGTATGAATTCCACTAAAATGAGTCAAAATGTGAGATGGTAGTTACATGTTTACATTTCTTTGAGCATCACAGCTGCTGTGAAATGACTTGTTTCACTATAAGAATTTGATCTATTTGGTCCAATAAAATGTGGAAAGTCTAGAAGAGCCCCATTATTAAAACATTTTATCCCCATTCAAGTTAGCAAGGGCTAAAGCAGAAGTTAGCTTTACAGCGGCAAGTGGCTTTTTTTTAATTGACTTACAATTGCTATATATGTCAGAGGTCGCACGCCTCTGGAGTGAAGTGTCTTGCTCAGGGACACAATGGTGGATGGGTCACAGTGGGGGACTGAGCCCAGGTTTCTCACACCAAAGGCAGGCATCATATCCACTGTTCCATCAGCACCCAGTTTCATAAGCAGAGAAGTGTGTTAGGTGTAATGATTATTCTGAGATTATAATTTTATATTGTATTATTGAATGGGATGTAAATAATCTGAGGCACTATTGTGATCAATGGAATGTGATAGGTTAAAAACGATCTCATGCCAATAATTAGATATTTTGCTCCAAGATAAAGTCGAAAATATAGGTCATGTAAGCCAAAAGACTCAAACTTGAAATAAGATATTTTTGTCTTGAAACTTCAGAGCTTGAAATTATTGGCAGTGGCCTTGTAGCTAATGTGTCCCTTGTTTCTAAACATAACCCCAAATAAGAGAACATTGCTTATTAAGACAAGGCAAGTGACATTTACTTGAATTACGTCAAACCACATTGCATATTTAGGAGTAGAGTATCCAATTCACACTCCAAACAAGTACAACTAGATTTAAAATCTAAAATATAAGATTCTCTCACAGTGCAGACATCAAGCATAGTCAAATTCTGGTCTTAACTCTGTTTTGACCAAATACTTAGTTGCTGTGTTTTGGCTTTGTAAGACAGCGTACATGATGCTACTGTTACTATTACCATTTGATGAATTTGAGATTGTTATCAGTTCTGATGGAGGCCCGGCTAAAGTGGTCACCACAGGAACCTTGGTGTGTTGGACTCAGGGGACTCGGGATCGATGGACAGACTGCTGGCTGGGATCTCCCCTGCTCAGCTGAAATAATGGCAAACCGCTCTGGTCTCTGTGGGAGTATTAGAGTATGTAGATAATGGCAAGGCTGGCTTTGAGCAGCTTAGGTATGCCTTAAACAGCAAAATTAAAAGCATGGAGACCATATTCTTTGTAGAAAATTACATTAATAGCAAATAAACATAGATATTTCTTCAAAGAGTTTTGTAAATAAAATAATATTTGAAGTATATAATAATCAAATTAGTTTTGTTGTACTCTATTTATTTATAAGATTTATGTATAAGACAATGCTTTGACAGGAATCCAATGGTGTTATCGACTCATTTACTCTGAGATGAGGGCAAATACGGGCAGATTGGGATTGTAGCTCTACAAACATTTCTCAGGAGCAAAGCTGGAGACAGAAACACTCTTGGTTAAACTGAGTTGTGTGTTTACATATAGTATTTGTTTTTCATAGTGTTCCTCAAAATCAAAAGGAAGTGACTGAAAGGTGCTCAGAATGCAGTCAGTCTTCACCAGTAATGCTCTGATGGAGCCTTGTCGCAGGCAGGGCAGAGGAGAATGGCTTATTTTAAACCTGAAAAACAAGAGTGCACCATAAAATCGTCTTTCAGTTCAGCTTCAGTACAATGCTGGAAGAAATCACATGTCCAGGGTTGATGGGTCAGACCACTGTCAAATGTCCAGAGTTGTGCTACCAAGCAGTTTCTGCATGGCTCAGGTGTGACAGTTCCAATTCACCTGCAGACCTTTTTCATAGCAGGCATTTTGACCTGTCATCAATGATGACTGAGTTCCATTAAGTGTCCCGGTAAGCCGAGCCAGTGAGACAGCATGCATAATACCATGCTCCTGAAAGTGGAAGGAATGTAACCATGATTATTGTTATAAGTTATTTGTAAATTAGTGCTTTTCCATGATGCGTCAAATGACTGCTGCAAAAAAGTTGCTTGCTGACAGGGCTTAGTGGAACAAGTGTCATTAATGACTACACTGGTTCTGTTCCTGCTATGACAAGTCAAAATCTTGTTGTAAAAAAGGTGTATTGTCTCTAACCATACAGGCTAACTATGTACATGTTTCCATATTAAAGCATGAATTGTTCACGTTTATACAACCTACTAAACATTATGCTGTTGGTGTTTACCAGAGCAGTTTTTACAACTTTTGAGGCAAGTTCAAGTGAATTCTCGGGTCCTTAAAGCTGCCATCCATCCATCCACCATCCATCCATCCATCCATCCATCCATCCATCCATCCATCCATCCACCATCTATCCATCCATCCATTTATCCACCATCTATCCACCATCCATCCACCATCTATCCATCCATCCATTTATCCACCATCTATCCATCCATCCATCCATCCACCATCCATCCATCCATCCATCCATTTATCCACCATCCATCCATCCATCCATCCATCCACCATCTATCCATCCATCCATTTATCCACCATCTATCCATCCATCCATCCACCATCTATCCATCCATCCACCATCTATCCATCCATCCATCCATCCATTTATCCACCATCTATCTATCCATCCATCCATCCATCCATTTATCCACCATCTATCTATCCATCCATCCATCCATCCATTTATCCACCATCTATCTATCCATCCATCCATCCATCCATTTATCCACCATCTATCCATCCATCCACCATCTATCCATCCATCCATCCATCCATCCATCCATCCACCATCTATCCATCCATCCATTCATAGATCCATCCATCCATCCATCCATCCATCCATCCATTTCCACCATCCATCCATCCATCCATCATCTATCTATCCATCCATCAATCCATCCATTTATCCACCATCTATCTATCTATCTATCTATCTATCTATCTATCTATCTATCTATCTATCTATCCATCCATCCATCCATTTATCCACCATCCATCTATCTATCTATCTATCTATCTATCTATCTATCTATCTATCTATCCATCCATCCATCCATTTATCCACCATCCATCCATTTATCCACCATCCATCCATCCATTTATCCACCATCCATCCATCCATCCATCCATCCACCATCATCCATCCATCCATCCATCTGTCTATCTATCTATCTATCTATCTATCTATCTATCTATCTATCCATCCATCTTATCCACCATCCATCCATCCATCCATCCATCCATCCATCATCTATCTATCCATCATCCATCCATCCATTTATCCACCATCCATCCATCCATCCATCCATCCACCATCTATCCATCCATCCATCCATCCATCCTATCTATCTATCTATCCATCCATCCATCCATCTATCCATCCATCCGCCATCCACCATCCATCCATCCATTATCCATAACCGCTTGTCCTTAGAGAGTCACGAGGGGCTGGTGCCGATCCCAGCTGACATTAGGCGAGAGGCGGGTAACACCCTGGATGTTAAAAGCTGCAATTATTAATATTTTTGTTAACAATCTCTAATGGCCACATGTAATGTGAAACGATCAACTCGTAATGAAGAAGCTATAAATAATAACCAGTTGACTCTGTGGTTCTCTCAACTCTATAAGTGTTTCAGTGTCTTTCAGCTCTGTGTTTTAATTTTACAGCCACAGCTTTGTTTTTTATGTTCACTCTCACTGCTCACACCAATCTCATTTTCAGCAGCAGCAGCTGTTTTTGGTCAAAAGCTATGATAAACCCACTCGTCGCTACCTTCTCAGCACCAAACAGGTGACAGTGGATCATTTAGCTGCTGAAGAGCCAGATAGTGAATATTAGACTTGCATTCAGTTGGCCATAAACTCTAAATGAATGCTAATGTTCTTCTAGTGGATTTGTAAATGGGCAACTGTTTGCAAACACACTCAACTTCATGAGGTGATAATATGCCAATTTTGTGTTTACAGCTGGTTCATCTGTCCCAAATGGTCTTGATCTCAAATCTGTTTCATGATGTTAGGTACAGTTCCTCGCTTCCAACCTATCTTTTTCAATCTTGCAGTGCAGCTTCACACACTGATGTCAGCAGTGTAGCAAACATGCTAACAGAAAACAGTAACTGAATAACCTTCTGTCACTGACTGTAAATGGTTCTTCATAAAGACAATAGAAAGTGCTAATAGTCCTAAGACTCATAAGGCTGTATGTGTTTGTGTGTCTGCTTATTCTGTAGCGTAGATGCATGCGAGCCTCTGTCTGTGTGTCTATTAGGTAAGAGCAGCATATGTCACAGCTCAGTCAGATGGGCTTCTGTCCCTACAGCTGGCATTCACAGGGGAACACACGCACACACACACACACACACACACACACACCACACACACACACACACACACACACACACACACACACACCACAATGAAAGATGTGTAAAGCTGTCCTTCATTATTAACCTATTTACAATATGGGATTATTTTCACCATATCATTAGGATTTGTGGGGTGTCGGTGGATGTGGGGCAATTTGGCAACAACAAAAATAGATCAAGGGACATTCATGTTTTGTCTTGTGACAACTCAAAAACAAGCAGAGTAAGCACCTTAACCATCAATGTTCAATAAGATAAATTAAAAAGAGGCTCAAAAGTCTTATGTGGCACATTTGTTGCATTGATTCTACAAAATATACTTTGTAGACAGGATACAAACCATTATAAAAAACATAAGCAAAAAGGCCTGTTCACACCAACATTTACAACAACAACATTTTGAGGGAAATCCTTTCATTCACTGATAGATTAACGTAAATCATAAGGTAAAGTAAATTTACTCAATTTCTTGTGTGTTGAGTTCAACTTTGGGGAACTTTGACCTATAAATTTGTGCCTCTGACCAATGGCAAGCCATCTTGACAGTGCTGACCTTTAAGGGAACAGAGCGGAGAGTCCAAAATGGAAGAAGCTATCACAGGTCATAGCTGTGTTGCACCATCCACATTTATTTAACCCTCCTCTGTCGAATTATAAACTTAAGCTTTCAAAATGAGGAATGGTTTGCAAAGAGGAGTCAATGGTACAATTATGTCTTTTAAAGAAACTGTGAAACTATTCTCACGTTTGCAACCCAGCTAACAAGCTTGTTGACTGACAGTTAGCTGACAACAAAGCCTTTTCCCCCTATCCAAAAAAAATTCTGTTGAATCAAATGATGTGTGCCATGGTGTGCTTTACATTGTGCAAACATTAGATACAAACCACTGAATGAGAGACACCTCTATAGGGTCCAAATGTGTCACTGTGTGTGTGTAGTTTTGTGTCTCCATACGTGTGAGTGCTATTTAGAGACAATGAGATGAAGGCCCCAGGGACCGGCTAAATGAACATGGTCATCAGTCTCTGACTACTTGCTGCTGTCAGGACCATAGTCAGGGGGGAAAGGGAGTCAGAGGGATTTGATTCGGGGGATATGGACAATATCTGGGTTGAAATGTGGTTGTGGTGATGACATTGGATGGGCACTGTTGAGTATTGAATATCACCAAGAACTGTAATAAAATGACAGCTATGGAACAATAAGCTTAGGAAGGTGATCTAAGCAGAGGATGAGAACTAGTTCAGTGAGTGAGTAAATCTTCTTTTCTGGATTTGAGCCAAATGTTGAGGAACAATCAAAAATCCTGCTTTGCTCTGAAAATAAACGAATCATCCAATCCCAATCCAAAGGGTTAGGAGAATCCCTCCAAATGTTTCCCTCATCTACACTTGTAGGAGGGCTCCTGGTGCCCAAATTTGATGAATGGCAGGTAAATACATTAGGGGTGCAATCCTGTTTGAGATTAGGGCTTAAAAGCAGGTGCTAATCTAGTGGTAGGAGAGGCAGGAGGGAAAACTTAATCCCTAGTTCAGCCACGCATGATACATTTTGATTAAACATACCCTATTTCCATGATTTGACACCTGAATATGGGCTAATATTCAGCATGTTGTGCATTGCGGTCCATGCTCTTGTTAGAAAACACTGTCAGATGGAAAGCTAATAGGTCACTTGCAGCAAATAAGTGAATGATAATGAGTGCAAACAAAAGACTTATTGTTTAACTTTGAGAAATCCAAACAGTCCACAAATGTTAAATCGCTTTATATCCATAACAAATTCCTTTTTTATTGTATTCAAATGAAATCCTGGAGACAGACAGAGTGCACAATTATTCCAACAAATCCACATGAGTGGTTCTCAGGATTAATTTGTCTTTATTGTAAGCCATGGCGTGAGAAAACTAAACAGGACTTGCATAAATGATACATCTATTAGCTGTGGAGAGCGTCTATGAACTTGTAAATTTCACAAACACATCCTTCCAGACATACTTTCATGAAGAGAAGTCCTTCTTTTCATGGCACTAGGTTTTTATAAAAGGTGAAACAGGAAACTGGATGGGATTACTCCCATATTGCTATACTCTCTCTCTGTCTTTAATCCCTTGCAGAGAGTATCCCTGTTCAAACCCTGGATAACAGATTTATCTGGGATAACGTGCTATGTCGTTACATAGTCTCCCTCCACTCAGAGGCCACGGGGAGCAATAATCCGTCTCTCTTTACAACGGGGACGGTAAACAATGCTAGCAGATGTGTCTGGAAGCCTGTGGAAATGAGGGCAGACTTTCCAGCAGGTAGTCTTAATCTCTTGTTTTCTGTGTGTGTCTCTCTCTCCATCACACACACACGCACACACATACACACACACACACACACACACACACACACTTTGTCTTTCTCTGCACTCTCTGCCTGAGTGCCAGGACATTAACCTATGGTCTCTAGTGGTTAGAGTCCAGTGGCTTGACTCTGTGAGGTTGGGTGCAATCAGCAGTGTGTGTATTGGTGAGCATTCATGCATGTGCGTACAATTTCTCTGGCCGGAGTGTAATAATACATTTTAATGGTACAAAACTGTGCAGAAAAATACATCACGCCGCTGGTTCTCCTTGTAAAAGCCGAATCAATATGGAATGTGTGGTATTCATGCTTCAACTGACTGCAGACGGTCAATACCAAAAATGCACAGAGACGCGGAGAGAGGCTCTTTGCAATTACAATTCATTATTATTCCATTAGGATCCATAGAGAAACACTTCTGTCGATACAGAGCGTCATGCAGCACCTGCAGGCTTGTTCCAGCTTCTGAACAAACTGTAAATGTTGTCCGTCCTTCCATGCGAAAAGCCTTCATCCATTTAACTGTGTTAATCTTGTAATTTAAAGGGGTTAGAGGGTGTGGCTCAGCTGATTAGCCCGACTCTGCTGCACTGTGGACATGTAACCACGCTGATAGTGGGGTTGGAACCAGCAGTAGGGCATTTGGGCAGATTAGGGTTGGCCTAGCAAGCCTCCTGCCTGTTCTTGAGCTCTGGAGGGGGCATGACAAACCAAAACCCCTGAGCAGGGCATTGGAAAGTCAACATATAGTGAGGTAAACAGGTCAGTGAAGGTCACAACAGACAGGCTTCAACAGACCTAGGTACAGTACGGCATGTAGCCACATCTAAAGACAAAAGTGTTTATGGTGTATAATGGTCCCACAAAGAAGATGCAAAGAGTTGCGGTCATACCTTATTTCTCCATGGACTCTGTGTCCTTTGCTTGTCTTTGTAGACTCGAAGTGATTCATTGTACCAATTTGGATAACAGTGCACACTTTCAGACGGTCTCTCCTTGAAGGCATCCATAGTGTTGCACTCAACTGTACTCTTGAAGTCGATTTTACTCCTGAGCGAGAAGTTCAAATCATGCCTAACTTTCACACCTCTGCACACCATTATCTGTGTAAGCGGGAGTGATTGTTGCATTGTCTTTGTTGGATTTCGGACACTGTTAGATTACCTAACCTTGATTTAAAGCACACAGAATTTTGAATGGAAAGACAGTAGTGAAATAATAGGTCTTGGGTAAGATGTGAAAACTTAATGGACACCAAGGCTACAAATCAGAGAGACAGAATCCAGTCTCAAGTATGACTTCCACTACCTACTGGAATTGTGTGGCAGTTCATGTTGACTGGATTGCTCTTCCTCATGGCAACAGGTTCAGACGTGATAAACTGGTGGTGGCTGAAAGCTGGTCAACAAACCTACTCTCAATATGTGTTTCAGCAACAAGGAAGTGTTCTGACTCTTCATGTCTTTTAACTTCCTGTCCCAAAATTGGGATGTGTCACATTGTGTAGATTGTCATCACCTAAATTTTGCCTGTCCTGTTTTATAATGTACAAAGGGAAGGACTGACGGAGCTTGAAAATTTCATACAGCAGTCTGACAAACATCGACGGCTATTTATGTAGCAGTGCTAATTAGATTAGCTCTTCCACAGAGCTCTGTGGGCAGATGGTCATATTAGTCTTTTATTATGCTAACACACAGTCCAATTTTCCATGACGTGCTTATTATAATAATTTTATGAATAACAAATATATATAGATTGCATAGTTTGGTGAAAAGTTGTCTTTTAAGTCATAGTTATGAATCAGGTTCCAGACCAACAAAGCAAATTGTCAGCTGGTTTCGTGATTGTTTGTGGCAACTGCAAATAATGTTAAAAATAACCTGCATCTTCGTACTAATCATTCATTATTTTTCACCATAGAAACATCACGCACTGCTGCAACACAGTTGAGTGAGCGTAACTTTGTACCGAAGGTCGTCTTTTTAATCCAGTATCTGTGTTGTATATGTTTGTTCGAACTTAACTAGAAGAGAATTTTAGAGGTGGTGCAACCGCATCTAAAGACGCAGTTAGTCTGGATAGCAATTCTCCCTGGGTGGCACAAATTCAGGGGAAAGCCACGTCATGTCGCACAAGTTAAAAATGCTAAAACGTTTGTAATTTACCATGAGGTATTTGGTGACTTCACTTCAAGGACATATGGAGACTATAAAAAAAATGACCAGAAACTGGCGGGAAACCAAATGAGTTCCCGGACAGATTACAAACTCTGCACACACATGTCATGCTTTTGGTGTTGAGCTGGCTGTGGCAAACAATTGGTGGACTGGGGGGCTCTCCTCATTAGTTTACCCAACTCTGGCCCCCTTGACTGTCTTGGTCCCCACTTCCACAGTATGAGGACCAGAGTGATTGCAAACAGTCCAGTGGTCAAATTTGCACGAAGTTAGAATGCGATCAATGTTCAGTTGGAACACACCTTAAAAATTATTTAAAGTGCTGAATTTTCAAAATCAGCTTTCGGCTCAGCATATTAGCTTCAGGTCACCGTTAACAGCATTCACTACAGAATTGTTAGCTCGGTGTCGCATGTTTATTACCAAAGTGTTCATAGGAGTAACAGTTTTGACTTCTCCCTTAAGTTCTTTAAACACTGGTTTGTACCTTCGGCATTTTTTAAAATCAAAGAACCAGATACTTTCTGACACAGTTGCTTTGTGCTCTTTATACTCAAGCCCTTTCAAGCCTTGGAAGTGCTCCAACTGCCACTCACCATTATTGTCAGAGCAGAAATGAAAACAACTTGTACTTTAGTAAACCACCAGACACTGACAACAAAAGTTTTTATCTGTCCTTTAGAAATTATGACAAGTGCTAAAACACTTTAATTACAGCGTGTCTTAACGCTCATTTCTTTCTGATTTCACTTTAAGCATGTTTCTGTTTGCTGTAATTGGCTCATTTCAGCACAGTTCTTTGAGATTGGGAAATAATAATGAATAAGAGCAGATGTAGCTGTGGTCACGCAGAAACATTCCTCTTTGCAGAGATGGATAACACTAAGTATGTCAGATGTTTAATAGAAGGGTGAAATGGGAGTAACCCCTCTGCATTTACCTCCCATATCTAAGAAATGAATGTAATAATTCACAGTAGGTTTTAAAAAATGCCCATATAAAACCTGGACACACCTACAGACTTAATTGAAACAGCTCAGTGGATCAGTGGCTATGACCTGTATTTTACAACTGCACAATAACCTCATTGCAACTACGACATGGAGGGGTCACAGAAGCACCTAGCTCATTAAATCAAAACCATATACACATGAAAAGGCCTGAGGGCTCACACAAAGGAATTGCTCACAAACACGCACGCAAGCACGCAAACACGCATGCACACACAGGAACACACACACACATACACACACCACACACACACACACACACACACACACACACACACACAAACA
>NW_024044601.1:0-18218 GCF_014851395.1 Micropterus salmoides
ATGCTATTTCTAACTTACAAGTGGTATTAAGACTCCCTACCAGTGTTGGGCAAGCTACTTGGAAAATGTAGTGAGCTAAGCTACAGCAATGTGGCAACAGTAGCTCAGTTACATCTAAGCTACTTTTAATGTTTTAACATTCTCTCTCGCGGCACGGTGGTGCAGTGGTTAGCACAGTCGCCTTACAGCAAGAAGGTTGTGGATTCAAACCCCGGTTGCCCTGGCCTTTCTGTGTGGAGTTTGCCTGTTCTCAGTGTGGGTTCTCTCTAAGTGGTTGATGATGGATGGAATATTCTCTCTTTCTCTCCAGCACACAGTATAGGCCTAGCTTATATTGAACTAACTTCATTCCACAGTAGCAATAGAAGAAAGACTAAAAACCCGCTCCAAACAGTGTGTGCGCGAGAAATAGCTAAATCAGACACACAGAACTCTCCTACTTAGTGCTATATCATTGCAGCTAAATGTATTTCCTCATGCAAAAACGGAGAACCATTGTTGTTTGTATAAAGTAACTTAATTATCACATTAATTATATATTTTTTATTGTTTGAGAATTTGTGCTCTTGCAACATTGCAACTTAAACATTCATGGCAATGGGCGAGACTGCGAGAGAGAGAGCGAGAGAGAAAGAGCGACTTATCCTTCTCACAAGAGGTGTTACAAAAACTATCACAATATAAAGTGAACTCAATAGCGCGTGTCTTTATTGCCCTGCAGCAAAGTCGCAGACATCAGCCCAAGGATCGGTACGTGATGTCACCGTCAAGCGGAAGCGCTTCTGCCAGCTGCACAAACAGGTCCGTGTAGCGGTGGCGTCACTCACTGATCCTTCAGAAATGCTTGGGAAAATGTAGCGTGTGTGGAAGATACCACGCTACTCGGTCAATAAAAAAGCTTTGTGACTGAAAGGCTATTTGATTCAGAAAATAGCGACGCTACCAGCAATCTACTGAGAAATGTAGTTAAACTAGTAACGGCACTAGTTGTAGCAATGCTACTGCCCAACACTGCTCCCTAGGGCAAGGGTTCAGGGTTATTATCAGGAAAGTAGACAATCACAGAATAAGCTGATTTTCACGTACTACGCAAAAGTGTAATTGTCAGAAATTATTTGAACAGTTTGTCCAAATGCACCCCAGCAGACCAAATAAATAATATTACACCAAAGTTTGGTTTAGCTGTTTTAGTGCAAATTAAATTCAACCATAAAAAACGTCACCACACCCTCTATGGGAATATGACATGCACATGATATGTTGTGGTACATTTTGCAACAGAATAAGAGCCTGACTGCATGACTGAGGTGGAAAAGATCCTGGGAGAATACTCAGCAGGAGGGCGTCTGGGCTCATCTCAACAACGGGTTCTGAGCCCTCTGCTGGACGGCATGTTGGGTGGTCGGTGGATGCCTGCGATCTGAGCAACACAAAGCAAGTTTCCATCCAAATTTAGTGGAGATTTTACATGGACTTCCGGAAAAGCTGCAAAAGAAAAAGCATTTCCATCTACTATTATTATGGGACAGAGTTTGGCACACCGAGATAAACACAGAATGATGCCAATTCTCCAGTCAGGTGGCATTAAACCATTGCAAGAAAATGAGATGAGTAATTAGAAGAGCAGCAGTCAAACCTCAAAACAAAACTATGTGGAAAACTGGATGGAAATATTGTATTTGTGTTTGTTTCATGTTTTCATTTGAGGAAGGCCACAGTCTCCACATCTGACGTTTTCATCTGCAGCAATATTTCATCTCTCCAGCCAAGTGGAAGCTCCAGTGGACGATTGAGTCACATTCTTCATGTACGGCATGATTAATTCACCAAGTTTCCATTGCACTGTCGCACTTTGTTTATATCCAAACTTTTCTACCTCGGCCAAGCATGTAAATGCTTTTCCAACATTTTGACTTTTCTTTTAGAATTTCCACCTGCTTACAGTAAGTGAGAAAAGGGCTGGTTTATGAATGTACAATAGACTGCCCTAACACATGCAGTGTTTGGATGAATGAGATGAAGTGGGAGATAGGAAGATTGGGAAGAGCCTGGACCAGAGTGAATGGGCCTGAGACTAAGTTCAAATAACGAGATAGATATCCAGATATTTATTTTTTGCAGTTTATGTTTAAGTTATGAATGTTTATAAATTTTCAGTTTCAAAACATATTTTTCATGTTGACAATCTGACAGCGACATTTCTTTGTTTATGCTGGAGTTGTGAGTAGAAAGTGCTTTTAATGTGTTTACATGAAGATATATCTAATTAGTCATTGCACCAGAATGGCATTAAACATGTACTTTTTCATAGACATGGCTGTTAGAGATTCAATTAATTTTAAGCACAAGTATGGTACAGAGTTATTTGGATTACAATTAGGAGAAATTGTTGGTAGATAGAAAATGGCTTTTAGTGTTCTTTGAGACAAAGTAAAAGGTCTGCAACACAGACAAGCACCCCACATAAATAGACATAGAGACATGCATACATCTGCTAGAGCATGACAAACACATACACGTATTGCTACCTCCCCTGCTGCTTAACTCTCATGTCCAGTTCAATGCCAATGTCAATCTATTGTCATGAGAGCAGCTCTACATGGGGAGCTGCAAAAATCTGCCGTATGGCCGCAGACTCATGTCTTTGAGGTCAGAGACAAAAAAAGAAAAGTAAAATAGACATCCAGACACAGCTGGAGCATCCATGTTGAAAAACACCCTGTGGAGTGAGGAAGTGAGAGAAATACTAAACATTAGGCAACTGCATTTGCTAAGTTTCCATTATGTTCCCTCATAGGCCACCAATTCTAAAGTATATGAAATTAAGAGTAATAAGTTAATAATAATAATAATAATAATAATAATATCTACAATACAGAGTTTATTCAGAGTATTCTCTGTCAGAGATTGCTAATATTTAAATAAAATATGAATCTAAGATTCACATTTAGTACACTGTTATGCCAATTACACATTGGTGGAATTTATCTGATGGAAGTTGAAGAAAAAAAAAATTAACCCTTTGCCTACTACTTATCCTGATGAAACCCAACCATTATACATTGATTAAACATGATTTCAGCTGTTTACATTTTTAGCTTATTGATTGACATTTAGCACTATTGTGATTTCTACTCATAGACCAGCTTTGTAATGTAGTTAGGCTAACATTTCTGCAGCAACGACACCAAAGTGACACATTATTGACAAGCAGATCAGCAGAGCATGATCACAAACTAAAGACAACCAAATTCCCTCAATATGACAAACTGTATATCCACCTGGTCACAAAGCCACTTCAAGCAACAATCACAACACAGCCAAGACCGCACAGTCTGATTGTGCAAAAGGCCTTGAATCATTTGCTTGCCACATGGTGAGATGAAAGGTAATCTATGGTGGTTAACAAGACGCAGTGGTAATTAACTGATGTTGCAATCATGTGATGAAACCCCTTGAGAAGGCAGGCCGGGTTCTGAAGTGGAACATACATTTGAACTGAGGTTTTGTGGGAAAGAGAGCTGCACATTAGAGCCACGGAAGCTCATTGGCCCAGAGTAATGACCTGGAATTCCACTTAGCAAAGAAATGTTGGGCAACAAATAGCTGTTAGCCTAGATGTATTGAGATGGGCGATTAGATAAGCTACTCTCTTCAGCAAATGGCTGTGTAGTTTCAACTCAAGATAATCAGCTGATCGCGAGTTTGAGTACCATGAGTGGCTTCATGTGCTTGAACCAATGATAAAAGCTTTATTGCAGCTTTCAGGTAGCGCATATATATATATATTAAGTGAAAATGGTCGGTGACTGCAAGGCTGAAATGTACTGCACATTACGTTGCTAGTTGCTTCCCTGAAATTGCCCCAAACATAATTGACCATTTTTGTTTTTTCTGTTAACAGTGTTTCCAACACTCAGGCTTTTTGGCTTCCTTATGCCCTTAAACAATTAGATAAACTGCAAAACTGGTTTTGTGCAAACAAGACAGTCTTCCTTTTGTACTAAATCCTCAAAGCTAGTATAAATGACCAAGTAAACATGTGTTTTCTCATGTTGAATCCCATAAACCTCCCTAACCTCTTTAGTTTTCACATATATATAGCCTGCAAGTTGACACTCTAACTGGTGGGCAAAACAAGTGCATGCACTTAAAAGACTGATTGCTAATGACGAGCAGGTGACTGGGTCAGGCAGGACTCTATGGGAGGAAAGGTGAGGGATAGCAAATCTGGAAGAGCTGAAAGTGGGGATTGAAAACATGTGTGGCAGTAAAAGACTAATTTTAGTGTTACTGAAGCTAGCACCCACATAATAAAAACCACACACACAAATACATTTACTCATGCTGGCTTTATTTGCTAACCAATCCGTTAAAAAAGTCTGTTTGTTGAACGCTTACAAATACAGACAGCAATACAAACATTTTAACAATTCCCTTCTTTCCACTATTGTATCTTTTAGTCTGTTCTATGTTCTAGCTTATTGGAAAGTCTAAGTTAGAGAAACTGTCTGCAGAGTTATTAGTTTAATGTGACCCTGAAAAAGAAGGAAAACAAAGCAGTAATTGGTTGCACTCTGTGCATCTTACTGTGTGATGGACTCCACAGAATTGCGATGGAGCTCTGAGAAACTTGAAACAGACTGGGTATTGTTATAGACCTGAGAGTAACTCCATCACGAAACTCTTTTCAAACATAAATGGGTGAGAACATGGAAAATGTGACATGCTGTGTTGGGAGTGAGGCTTTGTCTTTCAAGCGAATTTCAGCTTCAAAGTGTTCTTCCATATTCACTGAGGACACAGGGCATCTGTCTGAACATCTACTGTGTGTGGTGACATGCAGCTTCAAAGTACAACTCAAAAATGCATTGAGAACATTGGACATTCATCTTAACATCTCTCTGTACTAACATATATCAAACAGTTGCTAGGCACCACGGGGCAATTCCTCCAGTCCAACTAATAGGGTGTAAATGAGGGGCTGGTGGTGAAGCTTTCTGACAAATACTACCTTCTAAATTGTAGTTGTGTTTTTTTCAAACATTAAGTGAAATATTTCTTAGACATACTATATTTGTAATCTTATCTCTGCTGCCACTCTGCCTATTGAGATAAGAATTGTTTGTATAATCATGAAAGAGATTCGAATGGTAACATATTCTAGTAATCTATTATTCGGTGACCCTTTCGCTCCCATGTAAGTACAAGCTGACAGAGCTTTTGCTTTCAGTGTGCAGTTATTTAAAAAGACCAAACGTAAGATCGCTTGTCAACTCCAACTTTATCTTCCACAACAATCTGAAAGTGTTCTGACAGGCGTGGTTTTCAAGGGGGATCTTCGAAACTCTTTGATAACACATCAAAAAATTAAAACAGCAAATCTGATGGGTGATTTCTGAAGATACCTTGAGCGTCTGCAATTTGTTTTGTTTTCAAGCACATAGACAGCAAATGCTCATACTTAAATGACATGTAAGTAAGTTACATGTCAGAGCCTTCTAAAACGATCAATATGACCATTCCAAAAATACTATGTTCTCTGATATGCCACTTCTATGGTTAAAGGCTCTGGACACATATAGGCCTACAGGTGTTTTCAATTAATCTGACTGAACCTCCAGGAAGAGGCAGCAATGCGATGTCAAGAATGCCAGTTGCTATTAAATCTCAAATAAGAGGAGGTAAGTGAAAATAGCTGTGTGTATTTGGCATAACCTCGATTAACTTAAGCATACCATATGCATTATACGTGGACTTTTAAAAGAATTTTAAATCGTTGGATGTTGATTAGAATACTTTATTGATCCCTGGGAAACTCTTTGTTCCAGATACTCGCTTGCACATCAAGGCTGTAATGGTCAAATGCACATATGGTATACACCACAGCATTAAAAGGAATCTAAATAATAGGAGAAGTTGGTAAGTAGAGAATATAATAAAGTAAGGGCTGGGCACGTTAACGCGTTATTATCGCATTAATGCATTAATTAATTAACGGCGACAATTATTTTATCGCACGTAAACGCATTTAAAAAATAAATTTCATTATTATTTTGAAAGTCCGTTGCTCACTGGCTCTGAATACATGTACAGTCAAACCATGGGTCACAGGAGGGGTAGGATGTTGATTAGCCTGCAAATCACCCACCCTAACAAGCAGTGGAGGGAGGCTTCAGCAGGATGCAGTGGGTGGGAGAAGTAGCCCAGTACTACAGTACCACTCTATTGAGAGTAACCACAGCAACGGCTTCTGTGTGCTACTCAGCTGTAGCCTATTTAATTGACATTGAAATTATAGGCTACATAACTTTACATGATAGGCCTACGTCTAGTTTTGCGGGATGCTCTGCCATGCGAATTCTGTCCTGTTGATGTCCTATTTAGTAAACTAATAGATTCTAGAAACTCACAAACAGCGAGGATCAGTCTCTCTTCCAATGATTTGTGCTGCGCAACTTATAAAAGTTCAAAACAATTCAACGGGCGTGTGAGTGAGGCGAGCACCACCGCAACAGTTTAACGGGAACGCATCCGCTTGTCGCTGCACCTTGACCACTTCACCTCACTCTAACAGGGAAACTTGCTACTGATTCAACATAGACTCTTTATACTGCTCCCTGATAAAAGGAAAAATGTTTCTGCTGATACCTGTTCAGAAAAAAACCACTCTGCTAACTTGTTTTAACAAGCTAGATAAAAGGTAATGCCCTGGCAGTGGCAAATAGCTTTCGTTTAATATTTGATTTGATTACATTAATGTTTAAGTTGAGATTTACAAGAAATATTTTATTGCTACTGTGTTAAGGGATTACAAGGTAAAAAGCACCTTATTTGTTTGCACTTTTGTGTGTGTTAAAAGCACACAATGCACAACTTTAGAATTCATTATTCCATCCATCCATCCATCGTCAACTGCTTATCCTGTGTACAGGGTCGGAGCCAATTCCAGCTGACATCAGACGAAAGGCGGGGTACACCCCGGACAGGTCGCTAGTCCATCGCAGGGCTACACATAAACAACCACTCACACTCCACACCTAAGGACAATTTAGGGTCACCAATCAATCTAGTCCGCATGTCTTTGGAGGGTGGGAGGAAGCCAGAGCACCCGGAGAGAACCCACGCAGACAAGGGGAGAACATGCAAACTCCACACACAAAGGCCGGGGCAACCGGGGTTTGAATTTTAATCGTTGCCAAGCACTAAATCTGGTATAAAATTCTAAGAATAATTTTGGATATTTACAGTAATAAACAGTATTAACAGAACTCTAATGATAAATAACAGAAAAGCAAAAAAATAGTGTATTAATAATTGAATAAGAGTTCTGATAGTGTTGAGGTGGTACTGAGTAACCCAAGTAATGAAGCACTAATAAGAGCAACAGACTTAGTGAGTTAAGCATGTTGTGCGTCATAACATAACAATGCCAACTTTCTTCATGACATTTTTCATTCATACATAGCTGTACGTGTGTGTGTGTGTGTGTGTGGCAGGCATATACATTTATTTTTATTATAATAAATAATTTATATGCTGATTTGTGATGAACTTGTGTACATCCCTGTTTTAAGTGCAAGCCTGTACATGCAAACTCTGGAGAAAGGTGAAACATGTAATTGGGGAAGGAGAATAATGGGGCACTTACAAGCATTGGATGAAAGTATTATTTTGTTATTTTATCTTCTATGGCCCCCCTCTCACTTATACATGTGCATATGCAATTATATTATGTGTTAATCTCAACTACTACAAACTTTTAAATGGTTAAAAAAACTGCAAGATTGTAAGGAAGTGTAGATACACTTTGTTTGACTGTATGACTGATGCTGTTATTTCTCTGACAAGGACATACCCAAACAACAGCTAAGCGTGTTTGCAGCAATGAAAAATCACCTTGAGTAGCTTAGGGGCTTAATTTAGATTTAGCAAAATTATTATTTTAGCACATTCTGTGCCAAGCCACTTCAACCTCATGCCTCAGTGAATATGTGATGGCAGCTCACCCTTGACCCTTGTTACATTGTGAAATACAGTGAGATGGCTTTACTGTATCAAAAGCTGTTTAGCCTGTCACCCTTAAACTGCTGCCACCTGGTAAAAAGAGCACCTCTGCCCTTGCCAATTGAGTTATTCTCTGCCATTTGCCAGAGATATACTGCCATGTAGTGCTCACGCATGCAAACAAAGTACACAAGTAGATATAAAATAGTAAACTGCCCCAGCATGAGGAAAACTCTTGGGGTTTTTACTTTTGTAAGAAACCAGACTTTTCTCATCAGTGCGTGATTAATATAACACAGCCATGTTCGCAGCCTCACCTTGATGTGCACGCACACGCACACACACACACACACACACACACACACACACACACACACAGAGCTGCAGAAGTAATTTTGTTCTCAGTTCTTCCTCCTCCTGTCTCACTCTCTCTGGGATCTGCAGTATCCATTACCTTGGTCCTTTCAACCCCCAAGATTACTTTGTTATCATCCATCTATATCAACGCATTCTCACTCCTGACTCGTCACATATTGACGCGTGATCAAGGCCCTTTGGCATCACTTTTTAACGCCCTGGGTACCCCTATAGACTGTATATAAGAAGTGGACGTAGTCATAGTGACGTCACCTGTTGGTTTGTGAACTGCCGTTTTGAAGCCTCGAGTTTGGCCAATAGGGCGCCACCATGTTGAGGCAGCGGACGTGACCATATTTGGACGAGACTGTGGAGCTAACGGATGTGTGCGGAGCTAGCTAGCTTGCTTAGCTAGGTGCATCTGTGATTCACGTTAACTGTCATTTTAACAGGGCTGATAACTTTGTCTAGCAAACAACAGTCTCAAAACTAAATGTACTCACCAGAGAAAGTGAACAGCCAACTCCTAATACGCTTTTTCAACAGCGCTGGTTAAATTACACAATGCCGTGGGTACGAGTCACTCTCGCCTAATTGACAGGTTGCCATGGCAACGACATGTCAATCCTAGATAATCCCGCCCTGAAGCATACTCTGTTTTATGGTCTATTTTCCTCTAAATGAACATCATTTTGTATTGAAGAAGATATGAAACTAGCGCCCCGCGACCTGACCCCTGATAAGCGGATGAAGATGCGTGGATGGATGGATGGATGGATGAAACTAGCGATTGAGACCATAAACTCATCAGGACAGTTTTTACTGAGGTAATAAATCAGGTGCGAAGTAGGATCATTTTACCATTATTTCTAATGGAGCTGGACTTCTTTTTGCAACAAGAAGAGTCGCCCCCTGCTGGCTATTTGATAGAATGCAGGTTTAAGGGACTTCGCATTGGCTTTGCGGATCAGACCGGAAGCTTCCCGCTTGGGTACCCCTTTAGCTTCATTTTCAGATTTTTAAGGTTCCGCGTCAAGTTAGCAATGCTTACAACGATAAATATACAACAACCGGTTACACTTTCAAAACAAAACGCTAGCGTTTCCAAACATCGCTAACGTTATTAAAGTTGTGAAATGTTGAAATTTGGTTAGGTCAAGGCACAACTTTACTTGGTTAAGGTTAGGAAAAGATCATGGTTTGGGTTAAAATAACTACGTAGGTCAGTTAACAAGTAAGTTAACTTACGTCACTTCCATAACTTACACAATTTATGTAACACGTGTAAGTTAAATAAAAATATTGAATGTTGACTTTTAGTTTCACACAGGACACGAACACTGGTCTCCTGGTTCAAAATCGGGGTTCTGGCCCTCCATTCACCTCAATCACCTCCTTACTCAGGCTTTTCTGTTATCATAGTATCATATACCTGCCTTTACTGTAAAAAATGTACACTATAGGGCTTGCTGCAATGCTTTGAACTACAGGGATCCCCATTGCGTTACAAACTGATGCCAGTAGTCTTGACCATGCGTTCGTATGTGTCGGGGAGTGAGAACAGGTTGTCTGTATCTGTCTCTCACTTTATTTTCCAACCTATCCCATCTCCCTTTCTTTGTTATCCTCTCATACTGTATAGCATCTGCACCAGCCTTCTCCTCATCTGTGTCTCAGCTAATTTAAATTGTTAATAGAAAACAGCCATTCAGACATGAGTGCGTTGTAAATGACCACAGCGAGAGAGGAGAAGAGAGTAAAAGAGAAAGAACTAAAAGAGTGCACTCAGTAGAATGACACTGTCAATGTCTTCGGTCATTTTGCGCATTATTACAATGTATTTTTGCTTTTCGTATGTCATTTCACGCCATTTAGTCTCTACTGACTTTTACATGTGAATGTCATTTCAGGTTACGTAGTATAAAGCGCGACTTATTTGAACTTATGTACGTAACTGTATGTAACTTAACGGATGTAACTAATGTTGTTTTATTAAATCTGAATTACCGCAACCAAGAGAGGTCCTTGTGCATACAGTCATAAGTGTGCACAAAAGATATTAGGCTGATGGGCCCAGTAGCACGCGGGATTAGCTACGGACACCTATGACCAAACATGATAAAAAGAGTAGTAGAGGAGAGAGAGAGAGAGAGAGAGAGCGGAGAATCAGAAAATAGAGAGCAAAATCGAGGAGAGTGAAAGGAAAAGTAATTAAGGCAAGGGGAGAGAGGGAGAGACTAGAGACCCCACTCAATAAATCAGAGCTGCCGAGCAACCTGTCTCCCGGCTCTTTTTATTGGTCACTGAGGATCAGCTAGTAATAGTCACAGGAGTCTCGCTGTGTGTGATTGGGTGGTTGAGTGGGCAACGTGTGTGTGCGTGTGTGTGTGTGTGTGTGTGTGTGTGTGCGTGCGTCTAGAAGGATTCCATCAATAACACATGGATTGGGGCCACAGGCAGAGACAAGGAGTCATGTTGGAGACGGTGGGAGATGTGCAGAAGAAGAGCAGCGTCCACATGTGTGTGTTTGTGTATGCGCACGCTGCACATGTGTGTGTCAGTATGAAAGGGAGAGAGAGAGATAACAAGTGAGGTATTCATGTTGGGTAATGAAAGAGCGGGAGAGAGAGAGAGAGTGCAGGGATAGCCGTCATTATATGAGCCAGTCCTCACTAATGATCATCAGGAGCAGAAGCCTGTGTGTGTGTGATTTTGACTGTGAGTGCATGTGCATACCTCTGAGCATGCACACCGTTGAGTGTGATGAATCATGATTTAAGGCCCCCTTACCATCTCTAACACCCACAAGCATTAAGGTCATTATTGATGATAGAACTCCTTGCGATTCTGGGTTCTGTGTGTGGGTATGTGTGAGTGCGTGTGGGAGATGGGGGGGACACCATCGGGGCCCCCTTGGCTCCTGTTATAGCTGCTCATTGTAATAGCAGGGTCAATTTGAAAGAAACAGAGGAAGGCAGATAGAATGACAGGTAGGCAGAACGTGGTGAGTCGGCTGTAACAAGACCTGAAAGACTGATTGTCACAAACACACACACACACACAGGCCAATCAGTAGTCAGGATGCTGCAGTAATCCCTTGGGAATCTCCTACCCAATCCCCATCTTCAAGTTCTGAAGTTGCTGACGATTTGAGCGTTTAGGCTTTAAAGCACTGCTGATTGCCTGATATGTCACTGACACACTCACACACTGCAGCATGGGTTAATGGGAGTTAAAGGCACCCTGCAGAGTTTTCCTGGAAACAGACCTAGTTATGATTACATTAATTTTCTCTAACCTTGGGGCCTAACGAACAGAAAAATTGCATGCATTTGTATTTTTAACATATATTTTGAAAACCTACATTGTCCAAAGGTGGTGAATGGTTGTTGACGTCAGCATATTTAGGGGTTTAAGTTTAATTTTCACTTCTAAAACATGAGGGTTTATGAGAACTTATTTCACTGCTAACAAATAATAACTAAAGTGCTGTCTGCCACATAATGAAGTATTTGCAGCAGGAGGCCCCCATTGATATTAGGGCCCATCGGCTATGTTGGATTATACCTGTCAGTCATAGGCAGTCGTTACCAGTCTTCTGAGGCTTTTGTTCATTTAGCAAACCCATAATTTATGTGGCTATCAATATTTTAAACATGTGACAGCAATTAAGTACACTAAAAATAGAAGCTAGGAAAATTTTTTGAAGGACAAAAACAATCAATATTTGACTGCCACAATCAATGTGCTGACTCCTGTCAATCAATTCTGTAATTAAATGAAGAATGTTTCATCCCAGAGGTTTTGTTTAAACAAGCGGGGGGGGGGGGGGGGGGTTATATTTGGATTAGAGACTCATCCTTTTAAGCGCAAGTTGACCTTTACAATGTACAGTAAGTAAAGCTCTTGAGATTAGACTGAGCAAGTATAATGTAAACAAAAAAAATTGTCTACATCTTGAGTTTTAGTGACGTTGCGGATTGGGAAATAAAAGAAATGAAGACAAAGGAGTGCCTCTCTACTCTGAGACAGACACTGCTTAATGCCACACAATGGCATCTTTTTTGGCAAGGCTTTTTGGAGTGACATGATGCCAGTGTCTCATCCCCGTCGCATGTGCAGCTCGGCAGCAGTGCACAGCCATTATCGTCTTCAGGCAGGGGGAATAGGAGCAGAGGATTACCCCTGCTACAGTCAAATATTGCTTGACTCTGAGCCATTATCCCAAAGCCCCCTTATTCACTTCTCAGCCTTGCATTCATCACCTCCAGATCCTTGAGCAGCTCTACTCTCCACACACACACACACACACACACACACACACACACACACACCATATGTAGACACAGCTTTATGGCAATCCCTTCTCCCTTTGGTGTGTATGTGCAGTTTGTGTATCGTCCTGCTAAGAAAAGAAAAAGAGCAACAATGACCAGTGTGTATTTACTGAGTAAAGGGAATTACACCTTTTTGTATTGTAATTTAAATTGTAATTGAATCCCTTTCTGGTTGCCGTTAGGGTTTTTTTGAAAATGGCTCAGTCCAGAAAATGTTATGACAATGATATTCTAACACTGAGATGCAAATACATGAGCCTGGGACACTTTCACTTCAACATACATACAATAAAGCAGCATTGTAAACGCCTTTGGCCAGCAGTCTATTCTGGCCTGCAGTGATAACGGAGATATTGAAATGTGTTATTGTCTGTCTGCTCACTACTCCCTTTCTGAATTCTTCTCTCTCATCTTATTTCTCTCAAAAAAAAAAAATATGACAGAGATACTGTTGAAGGAAAGAATGATATTTCAAACACATATACAATATGTGCTCTTCACTTGTAAACCCAAATGCATATCTAAACATATGTAGTGCCTCTTTTTAATACGAAGACAGGACTTAGAGCAGAATATATTTTCACCGATTGACACAGTTTGTTTGTTTGTTTGTATTTACACCCTTTCTAAATCAGAACTCAGTCGAATTAGAATATATTGTGTCATTGTAAACACATATTTTCAGGTACCCGCACAACCCATCTCCTCTCCTTCACTGTTGTCTTCTGCACCCGTGACCCCGCTCACCACTGTCTATCTGGCCTTCTCATCCCCTTCTTCCTCTCCGTAAGGTTATCCGTCATGCCCGGGTGCCATGGCAGATTTCGTAGCTTCCCCACAACACTTTCGAAATACGGCTGTCCAGCAACTGCAAGCTTTGCATATCTTTCTGTTTTGTTCATCAATAAATCATTTAAATGTAAGGACGGTGTGGTCCTTGCCAGTGAAATACACTATGACATTGAAATTATTTGGATAAATCATGCAACAGACATTTTTTTTTTTAAATGAAACTGTTGTTAAACAACCATTAGAAAAGAGCAGTATGGGGGAATGGATCTGATGAGTCTTCAGTATCCAACTGACTAACTAGCTGGCAGACTGGAGACACAAGAGACATTTTGTTTACAGTGATCCAACATTATATTGACTCAAATAATAATAATAGGCAAAGATACTGTGCTCTGCTAGATAAAATGCCTTTTGAAAAGCCATTTTGCATTTGGAAACAATAACAAGATTAGTGTGTCAGTCCAAGCTCCAGCGTCCGTCTGGCTGGTCTCTTGCACACAGCTCGCTCATTTTCCATCTTTTGTTTGAGGGCATTTGGTTGTCATTATAATAGAGGAACAAGAATATAAGCATCTTCGCACACACATATTCTCATAAATTCAATTTTCTGTCACTAGCAGGACTTAAAAAAAAAAAAATCAACAAGTTGGGGTGAAATGTGTTTTAACATTACATTGGTTTTAAAGGTCAGTAGAATCTTCTCTCTATTTTTTATTTTTTTCATTCACCCAACAACTAGACACTTTCTATGTTTCTATTATTGAAACATTAACATATGTATGTATGTATGTATGTTTATTCACTCGTCTCAAAGGACACCTTGTTTTTAATTTCTCACTGTAATGGAAAATGGACAGTAATGAATACACATTATCAAATACTCAAGAGATGTGCTGGCTGCTATGTGGATACACAGCTCCCACACATTTTTAATGGGTCCTTGTTAAGGGACTGAGTAGAGAATGCTGCTGTATGGCCATTTGTAAACGCTCTGAGTAAATAAAAGAAGATGCAGTGTTGGATGGGTAACCAGCTGAAATGAAAACATGCACATTCTGAGGATACATTATTCATTATACAAGTTGGCATACATGTAAATAACACACTCTTCTACTTGTCCTACTATTATTTATTATGCATTCATTCACCCATGCTCTTCTCCATCCTTTCTCTCGTGGTCACAAACTCTCCTGAGGGTCACTTCTGAGATAATGATATCTCTGCTTTTTTGTTCCAGCAGTCTTGTGGTGGAGAAAGGATTTGCTGTGCAGGACTGATTCAGGATGGCAAAAGAGCAGGAGGAGGAGGGCCGGGCCACCATAAAACGTCATCTTAAGTATGTCAAAACTCATTTAAGCTTGTCAAACCAAGATGGATAGACATCTTCCTGATGGTCTGGTGGTGGTGCTGAATTATAGGGAGGTCAGGTGCGTGACCAAAATGGGTGACCCAAGGGAGGGCTAACATTGTAAGCTTAATGCTGAAAGAGATATGAAGCCGAACCAAAGAAATAAATCTTATCTGGCCATTTCAACCTGGCTGACCCTGTCTGGTAGGTGGTGACCCGCTGGTAGCAGCCTATTACTATATACACCTCCATGATAATATAATAAAAGCCACATCCCCTGATTTAACTTGTTATCGTATTCATGTTAAAGGACAAGGCTGGCGTTTCTCTTCAATGTCTTATTGTCAATAAATCTAATAAGTTTTTTCTCGATTGCTTAAGCACATTTCTTGAAATTATGCCTCTTTTTTTCTCAAAACTCTAAACACAAATCCACAACTTCTCACCCAATTCCCCAAACATCCTTTTTTCAGGTCAAAATGAAGCTCTCCGCTCAAAATCATTCAATCTTGCTGAAAACCAAACTTTACCCTCAGACATAACACACAAGCCCTCAAAAACATACACACTACAACACAGTTTTACACACTGGTGAGATGAATTCTAAACAATACTACAAAAACTGGTTATTAGTAATGTTGCTTGTGGTTCTCCCACTCCAAAACCTTTTCACATGATGAACACAAAAAAAAAAACAAATGTAAACATTTGCACACATTGTTTTATTCCTTAGTGTACTGAACAGTACAACACACCAAACAACAAATTACTCTGCTCCAGCGTCCCATCTTTGGTCTGGGACAGGCCAGAGATTCTTGTTCTCCAACTCCTCCTTCTCCCTCTACCTCCTCCATCTACTTCTTCACCTCCTCCTCCGCCCTACTCCTCTCTGGTGCCCTACATCTCTTTCTTCAGATTTCTCTGGATCCATTGTTACAAAACTGAATGAACCGACTCTGGCCCTTTTGTATATCTAGTGAAGCTTCTGATTGGTGTGTTATCAATTTTGACTGTTTGTGTTTCCACCCAGGTAGTTGTGTGCTAATTGAGCTCAACCTGTGCTGATTGAGTGAACTATATTGAATGTCAGTGCTTTCTCAATGACCACATGGTGTAGTTAATGAGAAATGAAGGGATTTGTGTGTAGAGTTTAGGGAAATGGGTGTGCTTTTTGAAAAATGGAGAAATTTTAGTTCAAAAGCCTGCTTACAGTGTTTAAGCAATGGAAAAAAACTGTGAAAAGAACAAAACCATAAATGTGTTCCATTTTTTTAATAATATCTGACTTTCATTCCCTGTCTGTGGCACTGAGTCCCAAGGTTATTGGTTCTAACTGAAGATGTAAATCTTTTTCAACGGTTCACAGATATATAGTTTCATGTTTTCAAAAGTCAGTTAATTTCCTAAGACAGTATGTATTGTGGTTTTTATTAAATATTACTCAAACAGGAATGCACAGTGCATATGTTTGGGACTATTTTTAGAGGCAGATTAATACACACTTGGTGCTCTAGTGAGTATTTATGGCAGCAACAGGGTATATTGATTCAAAATGAACTACAGTCCAAGGTTCATGGCAATAAAGCAACATGTCCCCGTGAGCAATGCTGTAGCTCACTGAATTGTTTTTTACAATCTTTTAGCCACAGAAGGCCTCTATGTATGGCAACAATGGTCAGTCTGCTCATCATTTTGGTTACAAATGATATCTGGATGGATAGACATTTTGTGCGGACAAATTATGGTTCCCAAGAGCTGAATCCTAATGACTTTGGTGATTCCCTGACTATTAATTTAGTTCTCATCATCAGGACCAAATATAAATGCTTTGGTTTATGACTTAATAAAAAAACTAATGGCATACACATAAGCTTCAATTGTACTTTGTGTTTAGTGCTAATTTGCAAATATTAGCACGTTAAGACACTAAACATGAAGATGATAAAGAGTTTCAACATTATTCATGCTGAACGTTAGCATATTAGCATTGACACTTTTAGCATGCTGACATATCCTCTTGTCTTGTTGGACAATAATGGAGTTTTAAGGCACAGAGGAATAAGACATATCAGGGTTTGGCTGCACAGACAAAACTTGCCAATAGGATAAATTCACTGTTGGTTGTTTTTTCATGTGTTTTATTAACAATAGGATATATCAGATATCCTTTAAAACCATGCTGACCTGGATTTTTTGGGGGTTATTTTTTTTGACACATGCCGTGTTTGGTTTATAACTATTCAATTCATTTTAAGTTATGCAGGTTAGTTACTGCTACTTGTTTAATACTGCCATGTTGTATGGTTGTTAGTTTTGATAAATAAATATATAAATATATAAAGCTGCTTTCACAACCTCCTGTGAGGAAACTTCGCTCAGCAAAAGGATTATACCCTGTAGCCTTTATGGTAAACCAGTGGGATAAAAGATTAGCTCAGCAGACACCGTCACTACTAAAGACATGGTTGGAGAGCGCTACCCAATTATCCTGGATATCTACTTTAAGGCGCTTTATAAACAGGATCTCTTGTTAAAGGAAACACAATCCACTCTTACACTATTAGATATCATCTATCTAGAGAATTAAGTGCATTTTTCCTTCCTTTTCAGGGCAACACATGACATTTAACCATAATAAATTAATTCCTGGTAGCGTTTGGACTTTTAAACAGCCTTTAGGCCATGTTGGGAAATTATGATTACAACATTTTAGTTTTATTTAATCCTAACCTTCAGTATACAAGCCACATAAAAACACAGCAACAATATTTAACCTTGACTTCAAATGTGAGTTAATGCATTAACCTTTTGCTAATACAAGCTGTGAATATGGTATGTATGGGACTACATTTTGACCTTGGTCTAATGTGAAGGTTGCCATCATTTATTTACATGTGACAAACAGTCTGGAATGAATATATCACATGTAGGTTTAACATGCACCATTAGCAAGTTGTACTGGAATGAGAGATTTACTAAATCTCCGCTAACATTCCTTGGGGAACGGGGGCTCGCCCTGCAGTATTTCTCACAGGTTGACGTTTCGTTTGTGGCGGCAGACTCTATCTTTACTTCATCCTTCACAAACCAAGTATCCTGAGAAAACAGATATAACATCATGCTACTATATACAGATGAAAATGCATGACTGTCTACCACAATCAACCCTTTGTTAAGCCACGCCCCAAATATGCAGCTGGCCGATCACAGCGCAGTATAGGACTCCCTCTAAGTGAGGTCCGACGCTTTTGGGCTGCGCTCCATTGACTCCTATGCAAAGGAGCTGTTTTCTAGCTTTCTTTTGCTGTATTTTTCCTAGATATGGGCAAACGCTGTTCATGGGGCACTTGTAATAATGACAGTCGCTACCCAGAGAG